>NW_023494807.1:5871074-5896074 GCF_904425465.1 Colossoma macropomum | reverse complement strand
ATCTATCCCCCCTTTTACTATTTCTCTCTCTATCTTGCTGTCTCTCTTTTTCTTATTGTCTCTTCTTCCTCACTCTTTCCAGTCTCTTCACATCTCTTTTTCAGTCTGTCTCTCTTTTTTGGTCTCTCTCTCTCTCTCTCTCTCTCTCTCTCTCTCTCTCTTTCTCAATTTTGATCAACTTTGTCTTCCTCATCTCTTCACTAAAAGAAAAGTTGTTCATTTTACCATCAAAGTGATTCAACACCCAACACGCAATACAAATTCACAAATGTCTGAGCATATTTGCACAAAAATAAGTATATATTTTTTATTTTTTCATGAACAAAATGAGCGATAGCCTGAAAAACTGCAGCAGCCATTCACACCTTACAAATATTTCCCTTATAGAGGCCGCACACATGAATATTCATGTAAAAATAAACTTTGCTAATTAGCCGGAGAGGTTAAAGTCAGGGAAAGGAAGAGGCTGTGTGTGTGTGTGTGTGTGTGTGTGTGTGTGTCTGTGTGTGTGTGTGAAAAGGAGGCAGCGGGGGGAGAGAAATGCTTTAGGAATTAAATTACCCGGCCCTTTTTCTCATTATCATTTGGCTGTCTTTTATGGCCCACCAGTAAGACATGATGTTCCCATGACCTGCACAATACACACCATATTATTCAATCCCGGCTGTATGAAATTCCTTCAAATAAAACCTTTGTGCGCCACAACGGCTAATTATTTGACAGATTGGACCCCCGTGGGGTCAGGTTACAGTGTGAAGTGGCCGTGCACCCCCCCTCACTGCAACACACACACACACACACACACACACATACACATACACACTCCCTCACCCCAAAGGCCCCACAGAGAAAAAAACCCACAGGGCCCCTTTTCTTTTCAGGAGATTATATTTTGCCCTCCCACCCATCCATCCAAGCCATGAGAGAGAGAGAGAGAGAGAGAGAGAGAGAGAGAGAGAGTGTGATGCGGGTCTGTGTGTCAGTGACAGCAGTCATTTCAGAATTTAAAGGGTGTTCTCAAGCAGAAATATTTAATCTCTTTCAGAAATAAGGCCAATGGGGGTGGGGGTGTGGGGAGGGGGGGTTTGAAAGAGAAAGCTGTCACTCAATCTCATATTGTATAGAAGAATTCCTCCTTTTTGTTTCTGCTCATGCTCTAAAATGTCCCTTTAACTGCAAGAGCTCTCGCAATAGACACTCATCTGTAAGCTTACACTGGGTTTGTTTGCTGATGTAAGACATGAGCTGCTATCTAGAAACATCTAACAGCAGTTTTACAGCAGAGAACCGAGTTTGATAAAAGTAAGTTGGTTATAGTATTAAAGTTCATTCCCACCAGACAGAGTAAAAAATCACCAGTTTCTGGCAGTGATATACCAGAATTTTGAAATATTGACTTAGTGTCTCAAAATAATGACATTTATTTTAACATTTTGACTCAATGTTTTGAATTATTTTGATGAAACATTGACATGTTGATACATTTTGAAAAAGTAATTATGTCAAAATACTAAGTCAAAATTTAGACAAAATGTCATGATTTCAACATACTAAATTAAAAATTGTGAGACATTTTATTTTAAGAAACTGTCACATTTTTAGAAAATAAGTCATTATTTTGAGATATTAAGTCAAAATGTTAGAGGAAATAAGTCATTATTTCAAGATACAAAATAAAAATGATGAGCAGTTTTATTTCAAGAAACTGTTATATATTTGAAAAAATAAGTCATTTTATCAAGATACTAAATTAAAAAACTGTAAGAAATTTTATTTCAAGAAAATGTCACATATTTGAGAACATGTCATTATTTCAAGGAACTGTCACATATTGGAGAAAATAAGTCTTTATTTCAAGATACTAAATTAAAAATTTTATTTCAAGAAACTGCCAGTTTTTTTTTAAAGTAAGTCATTATTTCGAGATACTAAATTAAAACTTGTGAGAAATTTTATTTCAAGAAAATGTCACATTCTTGAGAAAATAAGTAATTATTTCAAGATAATAAAATTCAAAATTGTAAGAAATTTTATTTCAAGAAAATGTCACATATTTCAGAAAATAAATCTTTATTTCCAGATAATCAAATAAAAAATTGTAAGAAATTTTATTTCAAGAAATTGTTACATTTTTGAGAAAATAAGTCTTTATTTCAGGATGCTAAATTAAAAATTGTAAGAAATTTTATTTCAAGAAAATGTCAATTTTGACAAAATAAGTAATTATTTCAAGATGCTAAGTAAAAATTGTGAGAATTTTTATTTCAAGAAATGATTAAATTGTCATACGTTTGAGAAAATGTCATTACTGAGAACTGTCAAGAAACGGTCATAATTCTGAGAAAATAAAAGTCAAATGTTTGATGAAATAATTAAATATTTTAGCATAGTAAGTTAATATTTTAGAATTTTTTAGAAATTTTGACAATCTGCCACCAATAACAAAGATTTTTTTCTCCTCTACCTGGTGGGAATATGCTTCCATAGTATAGTTTGCAATAAAAAAATTAAAACAGAGACATAAATGGTGAATTAGTTAAATAAAATCTATTTAAAGCAAAAGATGTAAATTTGGAAAATTAATTAATTACTGTTTTACATCATTACTTGTTGTAATAAATCTTCATAAAATTTAAATGCGAAGACAAAAGTTTAACTTTGATTTACGTCAGAGTAACACAATTTTATTCCAGGTCATTTTTGATGAGTTTTGAGATTTTGATATGACGTTCTAAAACATATTTTAGATTTATGGGATGTTCTAAAACATATTTTAACATATTCATTTCTACTGTTCAGAGGTAACTTCATTCCAAGCATCCATTTCCACTTCCTGCTGGCATAAACAGTTTTATACTAACGCTGGAACTCTGGGAAAGATCTTAGTGGAATATATTGATCTGAAACTCCGGTGGTTTGTGCAGCAAAGGTACGATGGGCCCAACAGGTTAGTGCATGCTGGGATAACCTTTACCTCCAGCTATGCCATATTCTCATAGTCACATTAAACCCGCTGTGGGCAGCCTCGGTCTCGTGTGAAACAGAGAAATGAAACATGATTCTGTAAATGTCAAAATGGAAACCATGCAGAAGCTTTGAGCTTAGTGGCGGCCAGTTTCACACAAACTCACGCTCATGCCCTCACGCGAGAAAGCCTCGGTCTGCTTAGTGCTTTGGGACAGCCCTAATGGCATTTCTGTGGACCCCCTTTGCAGAGCCTGGGGAAGCCTCCATGAGTAACTCTAGGCAGGAATCTTTAATGCAGGAGACACTGGGCTTCCTAGATGCCCGATAGTCCGATATTCAGTCAGACATGTCTGCTGCTCAGTGCCGCTCAATGTTAAAGCCTTATTATTGTGGCATTAAAGGAGAAATTCAGATATTCAGATATTCAGAATTCAGATACACCTTTAAAAATGATGGTTCTTCAAGGGTTCTTTAGTAAAAGTAATGGTTCTATTTACAATCATGAGTTCCATATAGAACCAATTCATGCTTAAATGGTTCTTTAGATGGTGAAATAGTTCAGATTGTAAGGTATATGATTTTAAAAATGGTTCTATATAGCACAAAAAGGGTTCTGCTATTGTTATAAAAGACCTGATAAAGAACTGAATGCATGCAGCTGTATTACTTATCAGGGACTATTTTAATGCTGTGCACTCATTTGAATGCTGCAGGTAGTGTAGCATTTCAATACATCATCACATTCCCTCTCACTTAATTGAAACTAGCATGGAATGCTAACTCAAACCAAGTTTACTAAACAACATATTTTATGTTTAAATCTTTGAAATAGTTTACAGAAATAACTCAAGAATGTAATGTAGCTTTTGCAATAAGCTCCATGGAAGCATGAGGGCTCATTTTTTATCTCTGTATTATTGTAACACTCTTTACTTAAAATAAAGCCCCCCAAAAACTTGATAATGGAAAAAATTACTTTTGTTTTTGGTGAAAAAACTGAACTGTTCTTTTCATGAGCTCAATAATTAGAATTCATTATTCAGGCAATGTGAAATAGCTTTGAGGTGAATCCCTATAGGGAAAGGTGATAATAGACATTTTACCTTTTGCAAACATGTTGAGATGTTCTTTGAGGTGCGTGTTTGACATGACGCTCATGCCAAACTCTCAGTGATGCTTACGTTGCAGTTTTTCTGATGCTGACCCCAGATTCAGCTCAGTTCCGCTGTGAAATTGTACTGCAAGTCAGATGTCACTGTGAAACTTTTGAGCACAGTTGGTGCTCAGAATGGACTTGCTGTGGCTTTTCAGGGGTCAACAATGGAGCACTTTCAGTTCACCTGTTCCATCCAACACTTCACTTCATTCTTTCTTTTACAGGAGCTCTGTTATATACACTACCATGCACTTGTCACATGAATACCTTGTTATTTTTAAAACAACATATTGTTAGCATTGGGACAGTTTGACCCAGATCTCCAGGGTTGCCACGACAAAGATGTCATGCAATACAAAACTTTTTTTCTTCAACTTTGTGGTGAAACTCCATGGCATCAACTCTCACAAGGAAAGAAGCTCTAATTAATCTGATATTGTGCCGATATTCCAGAGGAGAACTGTGGAAATGCAGTTATAAATAGCTGGAGGCTGGTGCATTGGTGAGGCAGACGGTGCTGTGGGTTGGCACGGTACAGGCACCGAAGCGTCTGCCCTGGCGCTCTCTCCCTGTCCCCGCTCAGCTGGCACCAACCCAGGGATAGCAGCGCTGTGCCTCACCTGGATGAAGGGCACCGAGACTCGCCCTTCACGCCCGCTTCCCCAGTGAGCAAGCATATGGCTGCGGAGCACCTTGAACGAGTCCGGGAGTTAGCGGGCTCCACGCGAAGCAGGGTCAGGTCCAAGCACAGGCAGAGGGGGTAGACAACACTCCCCCAACAGCAGTGTCAACCCACCAGTCCCTCAAATATGTCTCCACCCACTGTCCCCCTGCTGGCCCCTGAATAACTACAAAAATCATGGTATATTGTACCTTTGCCATTACCAAAGCTTCCACATATATCCCAGTACTCAGCTCACTTGAATTGAACCCAAAGCATAAGTAAGAGTTGTTGGGTGCTTATCCATGATAGCACGGATAGCCCAGGATAGTAAGGCTTGTCAGGATACAAGGGGATCATTCAAGTTAGCAAGGCTTATTCTAGAAAGTAGGGAATCATTCGGAAAAGAGAAGGGATTTTCAAGGATATAGTGGGTTGTCCGGAATAGCAAGGGTTATCTGAGATAATATGAGCTTGCATGGGACTGGGAGGGGTTGTCCAGGACAGTAAGATAGTTAGGGATAGTTAGGGATAGCGGGGACTCATCCCAGATAGTGAGGGCTCATCCCTGACTGAGGGGCTTGCCAGCTCTTAACCCGGATTGTTCTCATGGGACACTCCCACAAGGGCTTAATAGCACTCACCCGTGCTGTAATATTTTTCTGAATGGGGACGGCATGCGCGGGGTCTCCAGCGTGCTGCCTTCCTCATTAGTCTCCGGCTGGAAACAAAGGGACGATGCAATGCTAAAAAGTGCCATCCCTCATCTGCAGGGCCACCGCCTGACACATTAGGAATCTGTATGCTCAATTAAGCACTGGCAGGCTCATTTTTCTGATAGCCTCTCTCTCTCTTCCCCTCATACACACAGTCTTTTTGCCTTGCACTGGTGGTCCACAACGTTTTGTTCATCATATATACACACATCATTTACATTACACTAACTGGAACATACAGGAGCGTACATGCTGAGGCAAATGCACTCACACTGAGACACAGGCACACTCCTTTTTTCGACCATCCTGATGTCCAGAGATCCTTATCTTCCAATGAGCGGTTATGAAAAATGATGGGTTTGGTCGGGTGTGAGTGTGTGTATGTGTGCAGGTCAGTGACACAGGGAGAGAGAATGATGATACACATCAGGATTTGATGAAAGAGCGAGTGCACTCCTCTTTTAAACAGAGCTCAGGGTGAAAAATGACACGCACTGAGTAAAGTGCTTCCCTTAGCCATGGGGTCAGCGGGTCACTGCACTGATAGAGACCCAAACCTATCTTCCAGAGAACTAACACCTGTCATCATTACACACACACTCGCGTGAACACACACACTTGCAAGGACATTTTACTGGACATTCACTGAATTACCAGCGTAGCTACTGTCATTGGCTGTTTTATCAGGTATGCATACTGTGCATATCTGATAAAATGACCAGTGGTGCACTTTGTAGGTGTACAATTATTGACTGTAGCCCATTTGTTGCTATGCATTATTCTGCAGCCATCCTTAACAGTCGTATTCAGCTTGCCCAGGCTGGGCAAAGTCTCAATGTGGTTAAAACAAGCCCAAAATTTGGCAAATGTTGACGAACTAGCAAGTGAGCTACCTATGTTAGCCAGCTAAAGTCACATTAACAATAGGGAACTGTATATGGTTAAGTTTAATCTTGTGGTAAGTTAGTTCCCAAGTCACATTATCTAGCACAAAGCTTGCTAGCCAGATGGCTAACTTCTGGATTAGAAGAATTTGGGATGGGTTTTAAATGGGCCATACCCTTGTCTTTGGTGGATTTCACCGCAATCCACAATCAAAAGTTTAACAACTGTCCCCAGACGTTTATTCTAATTACAGGATGACATCTGCCCAAGCTGAGGCTTTATCCAACCTGGGGCTTTGTCTGCGGGGCTGTAGCCAGATGTCACTCATCCTCTAACCTGTACAACAGTGGTCACTAACCTTCCTCCTGGAAATCTACTTTCCTACAGAGTTTAGTTCCAACCTACATTTACCGTGCTGCCCTCTCCCCATTCCTAAGCTAATGCATCCAGCCAATCAAGGACTTGTGAAGAAGTTAATTAGCTGGGGCAGTTGTGGCACATTGTGATTCAAACTACAGTGCATAGGAAAGACCAGGGTTGGTTACCACTGCTGTACATCAATGCAAAGGGCCCACCGAAATATGACCACTGGGAGTAGATACCTTACAAACTAGCAAATCAGGGTAGATAATTTTAGTGTGTAGTAAAAACCACAAAAACATGATGTACCCCAGGTTGGCACACTAATGTGGTCAGAGGTGGCAAAGTCCTGAGAGAGAATGAGCGAGAAAGAGACGACCAGCACTAATCATAACAGCCAGCCGGTGGCTGGGATGAACTTGTTGTGTTGCTAATTACTGCAATTATGAGGATGCAGGGTGCTGATGAGAGGTGTGTATGTGTGTGTGTGTTTGTGTGTGTGCCATGGCAGGGGCGATTAAGTAGGGGATTAGCTGGCTGTCCTGAAGAGGGGGGCGGCCCATCACGAGACCAGCCCTGACCTTCTCATTTCATCCTCATTAGTATCTCATGTCAACAGAGCGCCTGCTCCTTAATCATCCGCTATCATCACACACACACACACACACACACACACACATAGCCATAAACGCACAGCCACAAACGTGCAAACAGCGCAAACATGACCAAGTTCCTTCAAGGACGACTAACCTGCCTCCCGGTGCCCAAGGCTAATCTGTCACTTACGCTAAAGGAAAGTAATCAGAAGGCTTCGGGTTGATGATACATGTTGGTCGCTAGCCAGCAGGAGACCATACAGTGACGTCTAAAATCCTTCAGATTTTACATGGAGCCAACAGACACCCCGATAATTCATGGTAGCCTGGACTTGATGAGTTGTCCACGGTGGCCGTCGCATGTGTGTGTTGTGTGTTGTAAATGGCAGCACGAGGGCTCGTCTGTCTGTGTCGGAGTGTGTGTGCCACGGCCAGTCCCAGGCAGGCCAGCACAAATGAGGCCCATTCATTTCCCCCCACCGGCATATGGCGGGCCATTGTCCTCGGACACTCCGCCACCACTGATGCAATTTGTTGGCATGTCCTGTCATTTCACACACACAGCCCCGGTCCAGGGAGGCGAACAAGACAGAGGCGAGACCAGAGGCACCGGCATGAGGGCACGTTAACATGCCAAAAGCATTCCCTTCACACAACTTCATCGCTTAAAGTCCCAGGGAACACAGAGTAATACTAAAAATGCTTGTATGATACTATATTTTAAACATACAACAAAGTTTGAATAAAAAATATAAGACAATATATGATAAAACATGGCTTAAAAACTGGCTATTCAGACTTATCTGAGAACTGTGAGGGTGTGGCAAATGATCAGCTTGATTGACAGCTCTCTATCCAACACTCCACTAAACAGCTTTTGTGTGATACTAACTGGGTAAAAAAATCGCAGATGAACAGATGTGCAGATGGACGGATGGATGAACAAACAGGCAAAGCAACATGTTAATGAAGGAACGGGCAAATGAACAAGTGCATGGATAAACAAATGAACAGGTGACAGGCAGCTATGGAAACATGATCTAGCTTGCTAGCTTTTGGTTATACTGGGTTGGCTTAGCTCACTAAATGTCTCTGACTTTGAAATGGGCGGGGCAAGAGACATCAGCCTTGTGATTGGTCAGGGGAATGCTTACGGAAGTGTTATCCAAGATTAGGACTGCTCAGTTTACAGAAATAGGAGAGAAGTATGGTTAAACATACTGGTCATTTATTGGTCATTGGAACATTATTCAAAGGGTAAACTTAGTACATGTTTACTGTTTATCTGTTTATCATTATAGTACACTACCTGTTTTGCTTTGAGATGTATATTTTCTCATTCTTACCATGCAAAAGTCAAACGTCTCAAAAATTTCAGATGATTCTCAGGAGATTAGATGTAAGATAATCTCTTACGTAGTGCAGGTAAACCTCAATTTCAAAGGAAAACAAGTGAGAAAAAGAGGACATTTTAAAATTAGAGTAAAAATAATTCAAATACATGCAAAAAGTGGGACTCCTAACAACCCTGCAAGATCCAGAAGGTCTCCAAAACTGTCACCATCAGACGAACAGTACTTAAAACTTTAATCTTTAAGAGAGAGAAGAAATTCAACTGAATGCCATGGGTCTGAAAGGATGTCTAACTATCAAGAAGCTGTTACTGTTACTGAGAAAAGAGAATTGGCAAATCAAACAAAAAAGCTGCTGACGTTCTCAGTTTGGACTGTGAGAAGCAGAACAAGCAATCAACATCTATACTGAACACTCAGGGTGTGGAAGAATATCCTGCAGATTCCTTTGAAAAACTATGAGCAAGTTTCCTTAGAATGGAAGTGGCCTTTGATTTTTGCAGAGTACTTTTTTTGTGATTAACTTTTTATCGCATTTTTCATTGTGTTTTACAACAAGGGTAGGGAAAGGTAAGGAGTAAGGGAAGGCAACACGGTGACACAGTGATTTTTAGGAACACACAAATCAAAAATAAAACAAAGACAATACATAAACAACTGGACAACTGAACAACAACACATAATTGAAAACTAAAGTTCTTGAATAGGCTCATATAAATTCTCCCAGTTTCTTATTGTTTACTGCTTTGTCCTGTTAAGCTTTGCTGTAAAATATTCCATCTGAACTATATTTTGAAAACAAAATATCCAGAATTTTATAGCGGAAGGCTGTGGGGCCATCCAAAGTTGCAAGGCAGTTTTCTTGGTAGCTATAAAACCTGCCACCACCATCCTTCGCTGAATCAAAGAAAACTGAAGAGCTGAGTCATCATTTAAAAGACATAAATGTGGCAGCAGTGCATCACTGAGAACATTCCCAGAATATATGCCTAAATGTACCAGGTGCAGAGTAACAAATAGTACAGTTATAATGTACCATAACGGTAACACTTTCTATGAATGTCACCTTTATAAGCATCTATAAACACATTCATAACATGTTATAATGCATTCATGAGGCATTATAAACATGGCTATAAATATTTTTAAAAATGCATTACACGTTATAGCCATGCTTATTATGCATTATGAATTGTTAACATAATACATTATAAGTACTGATCATAACAAATTATAAGAGCTCATAAGTTGTATTAGTCCGCTCTAAGTTAAGTGAAGCATACTATACTAAAGCCTCCTCCAGCGTTAAGGGTGAGGCTTCAAGTTGAAGTATTTACTGAAGGGTTTACTGAAACAGTAAAACATACACAATCAAGCACATTACAGGCTTCCAATATCAGATTTTAAACTATTGCTGCCATCAGTGTTTTACCCAATGTGGGAAAGGTAATGTACACCACCGTTAGCTTGGTATTTGTCTTTGCTTTACGCTCTCCAAGCTGGGACTGACTTCTTTGACACTGACAGTATAACATGTAATAACAGTGCCAAAGTCAGTCCCAGCTTGGAGAGTGCAAAGTAAAGACAAATACCAAGCTAACGGTGGTGTACATTGCCTTTCCCACATTGGGTAAAACACTGATGGCAGTACTAGTTTAAAATCTGACATTTGAAGCCTGTAATGAGCTTTATTATGTATGTTTTACTGTTTCAGTAAATCCTTCAGTAAATACTTCAACTTGAAGCCTCACTCTTAACACTGGAGGAGGCTTTAGTACAGTACACTTCACTTTACTTAGAGTGGACAAATACATCTTATGAGCTCTTATAATTTGTTATGATCAGTACTTATAATGTATTATGTTAACAATTCATAACGCATAATAAGCATGGCTATAACGTGTAATGCATTTTTAAAAATATTTATAGCCATGTTTATAATGCCTCATGAATGCATTATAACATGTTATGAATGTGTTTATAGATGCTTACAAAGGTGACATTCATAGAAAGTGTTACCGTTATAACTAGAAATACGTTTCATTTGATATCTCCTCTAAGATGTTGCATATCGCTGCTGTCGGAAGAAAACCATCTCCATTTTTGACGTTTTTCAGTTTTTGACATAATTTGAAAATGCCTGTCCTTTACATTTTGTATAAATTTAATGATGAATGGACCAATAAAAATGACCCAAAATGACTTGGAAAAAGTCTGGTTCCATTGACTTACATTATAAGTAAAGTATATTTTTATCTTTTCCTGTAAAGTTACCATTTTGGAGATCTTCAGATATGCTCTGTGAATAATTTTATAATGAATAAACTGATTTGCCACATTTTTAGAGGAATTCCATAGTAGTTTTACCCAACTTTATGTCTGACAAAACATTTAGCTTAGCTATTTTGATCATAAATAACCATAACCGAGTAAAACTCTTAATCCTTGGCCCAATTGTTGCTAGATTGCGAGTATGAACCCAGGTGATGCTAGAACTATCTGTGGACGGGGGTGTCCAAGAGAGCATAAGTGTCGTCTTGCTCATATTTTTTCCTTCCTTTAGTAAAACAGCATCTTAATCAGGATGTATTATGATGAGGCTGCTGTCATATAATTGTTGTTTTCTAGATTATCTGGGATTGGGTGGTCTTTAAACCTACTAAATCATCGTCAGCATCATCTCACAGTAAAGCCCTGTGTATGGATTAGGGGTCAGTCTTGGGTACAGTTGGAAGCTTGTGCAACAGCAATCAAAACTGATTCAGAACCCAGCAATTCACTGTTATGGAAGTATTTGTAAAGAGATTAATACCTTCATTTATCGCTTATATTGGGCAAGTCAAATGGTTAAACTTTGTTAAATTCATTTACACATGTGGTCAAGAGGAAGTTAATATTCCACTAAAAAGGTCTCAATTATTGTGTAAGGAACCCTCAAGACCTTACAGGACTTCAGAGAAGGCCTTATGATTTCTATCCCATAAAAACGTCTATAATTTTTATTTTATTTCTATTCTATGTCTTAGAATCATCATTATTCTTATATTTAAACTCTGCAAGCATCATAGTACTGTTTTTATTTCATTGTGAAGTTTTGGGTGGAAACAGAAGGCCTTGTACATTAGACCAGTCAACCACTCATGTTTTGATTTCTAATTGGTGAAACCAATTTCATGAGAAAAAATACAACACTGGGTTTTCTGGAGGTATTAGATTTGTCACTGACTGTTCACTGTTAATCTGCTACATATGAGGTAAAACACATGTTAATGTCAGTTGTAAGCTTTGAATAAAACAACTTAAAAGCTTCAAATATCCATATTTAATTTAAAATGGCCATAAAATGTGATGCACAACAACATTTGCTAAGCATTAACATACTACTGGAAGTCCCATAGTGGTGCTGGCAGAAACTGGCATTCTGTTTTTTGTTTGTTTGTTTGTTTGTTTTTGTTTTTTTGTTATCATTCTTGTTTGAAGGTCTTATAGTCATGGTTCACCATAGTTATTGTTATTATTATTATTTGTGGTAGAATTACATGTCTAATCACTACTATGCACCGATCAGGCATAACATTATGACCACCTCCTTGTTTCTACGCTCATTGTCCATTTTATCAGCTCCACTTACTATATAGGTGCACTTTGTAGTTCTACAATTACAGACTGTAGTCCATCTGTTTCTCTGCATACTTTGTTAGCCCCCTTTTACCCTGTTCTTCAGTGGTCAGGACCCCCATGGACCTTCACAGAGCAGGTACTATTTGGGTGGTGGATCATTCTCAGCACTGCAGTGACACTGATGTGGTGGTGTGTTAGTGTGTGTTGTGCTGGTCTGAGTGGATCAGACACAGCAGTGCTGGAGTTTTTAAACCCCTCAGTGTCACTGCTGGACTGAGAATAGTCCACTAACCAAAAATATCCAGCCAACAGCGTCCTGTGGGCAGCATCTTGTGACCACTGATGAAGGACTAGAGGATGACCAACACAAACTGTGCAGCAGCAGATGAGCTATCGTCTCTGACTTTACATCTACAAGGTGGGCTGACAAGGTAGGAGTGTCTAATAGAGTGGACAGTGAGTGGGCGCAGTGTTTAAAAACTCATTAATGCATTTATGTTTTAATGCATTTTCTTTTAACTGTACATTCTTTGTATGGTACAATGCAACATAGCATACAAATACATCATTTGCTGTTTTCTAAAACGGGTGAGCTCTGCAGAGACTCCACCATCCAAAAAGTGTCAAGTGTCTCTGGTGAACTCTTGTATGATGATTAAGTAAAAAAAGAAACTGTCTCCTTTTAACACAAACCACATGAAACAGTGAGAAAGTGCCACATCCCATGCGAGCGCTCGTCTGTACTATATCGAGCATTGTGCTGCCGTCTGGCCGCATTCAAAAGGAAGGAACTGTGTTGAACTTCCTCAAACATAGAACTTTCACCATGCCAGAGACGTATACCAGCATAAAAACGGTATGTGTAAGCAGCGTCTAGACGGGGGATATAGGTCAGACGCAGAAAGACATACGAGCACGATCTCACAGTAAAGAGCTCACGCTGCAGGATGGGCTCTTTACATGTCTTAAATAGACACGTCATGATGAGAAGCTTGTCATACGCATCACACCTTTCATACATCAATGGCTTCAGTAAATTTACGCTGATAGATTTGTTAATTAGTTGTTAATTAGTTTGCTATCATGGGCCTCTAAGCTGAGCCCACATGAATTAGACTGACCTTGGTCTGTGGAGCATAGATTGACAGAGCCACCATGTACTGATCATACTCTCTCTCTCTCTCTCTCTCTCTCTCGCTCTCTCTCTCTCTCTCTCTCGCTCTCTCTCGCTCTCTCTCTCTCGCTCTCTCTCTCTCTCTCTCTCTCTCTCTCTCTCTCTCACACACACACACACACACACACATTCTACCACTCCATCTCTATTCCTGCACTTTCTGTTCTTTACTTTCGCTCTTGTTCACTCTCTCTCTCTCTCATTATCTCTTTCTATTTCTCTCTTTCTCTCTTGCTCTTTCGCTTTCTTTCACACCTTCTCTCTCTTCTTCTTCTCTCTTTCTTTTCTTTTTCACTCACTCACTGTCTTTTTACTCTCTCTTCTTTCTCTCCCTCGCTCTTTGTCTCGCTTTCTCTCCTGTCTTTTCATTTTCTCTCTCTCTTTCTCTGTTTCACTCATTTTCTCACACTCTCCCTCTCCTTCTCCCTCTTTTTTCTCTCTCATTCTCTCTTTACTTCTCTCTCTTCATTTCCCCTCTATCTCTTTTTCTGTTTCATTCATTTTCTCACCCTCTCTCCTTCTCACTCTTTTTTCTCTCTCTCATCCTCTCTTTTCTCATTCTCTCATTCGGCCCCCTTTCTTTCTGCCTATTTCTCTTTATTTATCCATCTCTCTTGCTATTTCACTCTTTTTCTGTCATGCTATCTCTCCTTCTTTCTCCTTCTCATTTACCCTGTCTATCTATCTCACCCCTTCTGTCCCCTTCTCTCTCGCTCTTTCTCTCTCTCTCTCTTTCTCTCTCTCTCTCTCTAGCTTTCTTTTTCTCCCTCTGTGACTCCCTCCGCTTTCTGTTATTGTTTCTTTATAAACCTCCATTTATTTCTTTCTTTCCATTTGTTCTTTTTCTCTCTTTTATTTGTCTATTTTCTCTTTCTCCCTCCTTCTCTCTTATCCTGTCTCTCTACCTCACCTCCTTCTGTCTGTCTCTCTCTCTCTCCCTCCTCCTCTCTCTTTCTTCATCTGTGTCTCTTTCTCTATTTTACTCTTTTTCTCCCATGCTACCTCTCCTTCTGCCTTCTCTCTCCTTCTCTTTCACCCTGTCTCTCTATTCCACCCATTCCATCCCCTTCTCTCTCTTTTTCTTTTTCTCTCTCTCTCTATCTTCTTTCTGTTATTTTTCTCCATAAACCCCCTTTTTTCTCTTTTTTACCTTTTGTTCTTTACCTGTCTTTTTATCTCTGTCTTTCCTCTCTCTCTCTCTCTCCTCTCTCTCTTTCTCTCTCCTTCTCTCTGACCCTGTCTCTGTCTCACCTCCTTCTGTCCCTGTCTTCCTCTCTCTGTCTCTCTCTCCCCTCCTCTCTCTCTTTCTCTTTTTTCAATCATTTCCTTCTCTCTTTTTTCTTGACCCTCTTTTTCTCTCACCACCTCTCTCTCCCTCTCTCTTTCTTTCACTGTCTCCCCCTTTGTTCCCCCTCCTCTCTCTCTCTCTCTCTCTCTCTCTCCAGGACAGCCAAAGCTCTCTCACAAATGAACTCTGCGAAACAAACTCACTAACGAACTCCTAAACTTTGCCAATTCCAGTGGCGGACTGTAAAGATTAATGGATTTGGCTCTGTTGTTTAACACTTTTTCAATGGAGTGAAGAATAAGTGGCCCAGAGAGACGCTGTAAAGCGGACGGCCAGTGGTTTGGGCGGGACGGGGTCTGTGATTAACAAATTCATTCTTCATACGGAGGCCTCGTTCCGTTCCACCATGAGGACAGGCCCAAAATAAACCGACCGCTTAGCGCGCAGAAACGCAGCCCACTCTGACGCGACTCCGTTTGGCAGGGCTTAATGAGAACACAGCGCAGTGGCATAGCTGTAAAGTATAAATGCTTGAGGATCACATGGCCCAGATACTTTGTAAGCAGTGGTCTATACAAGTGAGTGTTTACAAGGCCTCGGTGCTCTGTGCCAATCCTAAAGCTATACCATGGCCAACAATCAAATTCAGACAGTTTTTCTCCCTGAACTGCAAATGTAGCTGATCAGCGGGACATAATTAGGATCTGAAGCTTGCAGTGGAGCTATGAGGCTAATGCAGCTAACAAGTAGTAGAAGAAGCTGTACCACTTAGCATTACACAAACTGCATATCCAAGTCTTTACATATTTAAACTGTGTTGGATTGTTATTATCTCAAATAGATGGTTCCACCTTTTATGAAGTGTATCTTATAACTGTATATTAACATATTATGCAAGAATAATGGTAGTATTGATGATGTATGCAATCTTTATATTCTCTCTTATGTGAACTGCTGTCTGATTGTAACAGGAGGTGTATATTTACCTACTTTGTGAGAGTACTAACAGTGCATCTGCACAGGAAATGACAATTTTTCCACCATTTAGCTGCCATTAACCATAATAGTACTCTTGTGTTTATGATCAAATACATTATTTACCCATAAATTAATTTAATACATATATGGCATGTATCAAATCATATCACAATACCTCTTTTATGTAAAACAATGATCAGTGCATCCATATAAAATTCATTTTAGTTTCTTTCTTTCTCTACCTCCAAAAGCCTAAAAATGTCAGATGGTGCAATCGTTTAAGCATATATGTTGATTAAGTAAACTATCAAAAAATGAAATTTATTATAAATATTCCAAATACAATAGTTTGGCGTGATTTCACATTTGAGGAATTTAAAATAAGATAACTTTAAAAGTCCTGAACTCACTGAAAAACTTTAGACTGCAAGTTCTTTATCCCTCAAATGTCAGGTGGCACAACCTAAAATATAGGACTTTTATTTTAACATGCTTTTTGACATGCTTATTTTGACTTGAGATGCTCACCTCTGGAGGTCCAGAGAGCCAGGGAATTTTAGAGCACCATAACTCAGTGAAGATAAGAGTAACTGACTATCTGATCTTTGAAGCACTGTAAATCGATGAGAAATGTTAGAACAAAGCCAAAATCCGCAGATCAGTAGAGCGTTAGGTGTCCTTTCCAACAAGCCCTTAACTGCATTGCTGACATTCAGGATATCGGACATACGGATCCCGAAATCTTCAGGTTCCTCACCTGTTGTCTTCCCTGAGGCATCCATGTTGTTAGTGTCATAATCATGTGATCACTGACCAGTTGATGTCAAGCTTAAAGCGCCATCACCGAGCAGTGAAGTCAATGATTTGACTGGTCTGTGTAACCCCTAGCTGTAACTTGAAAACGTGATCAAATCATGATGGTAATTTCAAAGTGCCTACATAAAGAAAATTGTTTAAAAGGTAAATAAACATCTGCAGCTGCTGTAAATACTATTGTATTAAAATCTAGAACTTTCGTACCATATCTTACTGCAGCTAGCTAAATGTTGAGAACGTTGGCATTTCATGTGCAGATGCAGTGTTAGTGTTTTCACAATGTAGGTAATTACACACCTATTACAGAAAAATAACGCTGGAAACACAGCAGTTTATACAAATGTAATTACCCTACCTCTGTTACTCATGTTCAATTACGTAGGATTAAAAAAAGCTGTTAAACTATTAGAAAAAGCTGAAGTTGATGTGTTTCATCAGCTACATCAGCTATATTACTGTAATCCATCTGTAACACTGAATACATCACCAGTAGTTACTCTGTTATTGCATGTATATTTAATGTGTAACTACACAGTTATTAGTGACACAATATAAAGTGAGACCAATAGATTTCTTACATGTTTTCTGACATTTTATGACAGAGAAATCCAATCAAGCTCCACTTCTGCTTTAAATCTAGAAAATCTGCAAGTGTTTCTGTCCATCCTTCCACTGTGAGAAGACAACTGAAGTCTATGGGCCTGAAAGGATGTGTAGCTGTCTCAGCAACGAAGCTGCTGTTTTTTTTTTTTTTTAGAATAATGGACTGGCCAGTTCCAGACCTCAAGATCATTAAATGTGTTTGGGATTATTTGGATCCTGAGAGGCAAAAAATGTCTAAGATTAAACTTTGGACTTTTCCAAGTACTGTATAGCATCAGGGGGGACTTTCTGGCAGGACATTCAAACGCCCACATGGGTCAACTTTCGGCAGCTCTGCTATATGACCTACTGTTATCATTAAGAAATGGATAAAATTACAGACTTCAAAATACACTTTTTAGATAAATCCCATATGGTGCAGTGCAAGAACCGCATTAGACAAAACACTGATGTAACTTTATTTAAGGCAAAATGTGATATAGCCAAATATGTAGCTGTAAACTTCCATTACTTGTTAGCTACATTAGCCTTGTAGCTCCAGTACAAAAGTAAAGAATCAACTTTCAGACACCAAATATGTCTTAACTGATCTACAGCATTTGGGTTTGAGAGAAAAGCTGTGAAAATTAGATTTTGGGCCAAACCATCACTCTAAAGAAGCCTTTCAACATTCTGACAAACTTATCAACATATATATATTATATATATATATATATGAATCAATAGATTTCCATCTGCTACCTCAGTCCTGGTCCCACCCCTAAAGCGCTGGCTTGTCACTGGTTGGCTTCCCATGTCAATCATGGTATGATGGATGAGGTGAGAGGTTGCGACCCTTTCTCCCCAGAGTTCACCCCTTTCGCCCCGTTTGCTGCCGCCGCTGACGATTGGCCTAAAATGGATCGCTTTAAAGTGTGAAATCAGAGAAGTTTGGTTTGAGGGATGTGTTAGTGCTCAGCTCACAGACCTGCTGAAGGCCGCTGTGACATAACACATGACTCTTGTGTTCGTTTACCAAAGCCTGCTGGGTGGAAAGCAGGCAGAGGGGTCACCTGCTGCTTTATGTGTGTCCACTCTCCAGGGAAAGGCCACCATACATGCACCCCAATGTAAGCTTGGTTCTGGCTTCTAGTGAGACCCACACAGAGGTGAGTGGACTCCCAGTTTAACCAGAACTGTCTGAAACAGTATTCCATTCAGTTCTATTACTGTAATTTTACTATACTACGTTCATAGGGGACTTCATAGCACATACATTATCATTGACTTATGTGCTTAAAAAGCAATGCTTTATTAACAGCTTATGCTGCAGGATGACAGTGTTTTATGGAATAAATAACATTGTATTGAGATAAGGGGCCTTAAAATAAAGTGCTAAACACTTGTTCCATCTATATGAAGCATTATTCCTAAGTAATGGATCAGTTCTATATACTTCTACTTCAGTGATGTTAGAAACATAAAATATCTGTTGAAACCTATGATCTATGTAATGAATTAGCTTAAATGTAAATAGCCAAATTATAAACAGTACTACATGAAAACAATCCAACAACAGACTTTTGGATTATATATATATATATTCAGAATGTATATATATATAAATACACACACACACACACACACACACATATATATATACATATATATATATATATATATATATGTGTGTGTGTGTGTGTGTGTGTGTGTGTTTATATATATATATACATTGTGAATGATGCTTCATCATATTTAAAAATGGAGATTAGTTTCCATCACTTTTGTTTAAGGTCTCTTATTCTCTCTACAGTGTCATCCACTTCATATAACATCTTATGAGTCCTGCTTTATAAATATGTTATTCCGTGCTTATGCATATGTTATGAACTTCTGTGTATCTAAGTAGCCATATCTTTCAAATAAGTGTTATTGTCTTTATCTATGTCAGTATTTTTATTTGTCAATGAATCTCAAAAATATAAGAATGTTTATTTATTTATTTATTTATTTATTTATGCATTTATTTATTTTTGGATGCAGAGCAATATATTGAAAAAACAACAACAGTCAATAGTCTTTTCTGCTTGTTTCAATGAGCAACAGGTTTAAAATAATTAACATAGAATCATGTGTTTGTTCTAAGGATTAACACATAATAAAGGTGACAAAGTGTCTTAAAAAAGGAGAGAAATCTGATCCTAGATCAGAGTACATTCTCACAACAGCACCACAGCATGTGTGTGTGGGGTGCGGGGTAAATAAATAAATAAACAAATAAATAAATAACAGCATTAAATGCCAAGCCCCCCTGACGTGGCTGTAGATCACAGTCATTTCCCGCTTTTTCAGAAATATCTAGTTCAAGCTTATTTAATCAAGCAGGCCGACCCGACTCGCCCAGCCGGGTGCTCCGCCCCACGCCATCCTGCAGTGATTTACGCCCCTCGCCCTCTTTATGAGTACCTGTTTCATTTTCCTGTCTCTGCGCTGACACCTAAAGTGATAGGGATTTTATGCTTTTGATAACTATATGAGTTTCACTTTGGCCTGAGATATACAGCTGTGTCACCAGGTCATAAATTAGGCTGCTCAGACAGTGGCTTCCAGAGAAATCTGCTCGATGGGATTTGGTGGGTTAGGAAGGGGCCAAAATAATTAAATAAAAGTGACTTTTATTAAAGGTCAGGATTTTTTAGCTGCCAGTAGATTTTTAAGTATATTTTTATCTTCCTACATAAATACAGACTACTGTTAAATACAGACTGCAGTCCAATACAGACTACTGTTAAGTACAGACTGCAGTCCAATACAGACTACTGTTAAATACAGACTGCAGTCCAATACAGACTACTGTTAAGTACAGACTGCAGTCCAATGCAGACTACTGTTAAGTACAGACTGCAGTCCAATACAGACTACTGTTAAGTACAGACTGCAGTCCAATGCAGACTACTGTTAAGTACAGACTGCAGTCCAATACAGACTGCTGTTAAATACAGACTGCAGTCCAATACAGACTACTGTTAAGTACAGACTGCAGTCCAATACAGACTACTGTTAAGTACAGACTGCAGTCCAATACAGAATGCTGTTCAATACAGACTGCAGTCCAATACAGACTGCTGTTCAATACAGACTGCAGTCCAATGCAGACTACTGTTAAGTACAGACTGCAGTCCAATGCAGACTACTGTTAAGTACAGACTGCAGTCCAATACAGACTACTGTTAAATACAGACTGCAGTCCAATACAGACTACTGTTAAGTACAGACTGCAGTCCAATACAGACTGCTGTTAAGTACAGACTGCAGTCCAATACAGACTACTGTTAAATACAGACTACTGTTAAATACAGACTGCAGTCCAATGCGGACTACTGTTAAGTACAGACTGCAGTCCAATGCCGCTGTCCATTTGTTTTTCTGTACACTACTGAAAAATGTTTCTTCAAGGGTTCTTTACTAAAGGCAATAGTTATATATGGTCACTATCAGAACAAAACAATGTATCTCAATTTTCTTTCATTTTTTGACATAATTTGAAAATGGCAGCTGTTATTTAAGTTTTGTTAAAATTGGCAAAATAAGTCTCGTGCCATGAACTCCCATTTGAAGTCAGAACAGTTTTTTCTTTCTTCTCTGAAGTTCCCTTTTTTGGAGGTACAAGTTATTGTAATGACTGTAAGGATATGCAGTTTTGACAAACAACCATATGAATGTGTAGATGGTTCTTTTCATGACTCATTAAGATGGAAAACCTGCTGTATATGATTCTTTAAAGAATCTTTTCAGATAGTTTCTATATGTTGGCTCTGTTATTGTTATGCTATCAGATCCAAAAATTTCTGGACAGTGATGATTTTTGTAACTTGACTCTGTACACCACCATGATGAATTTGAAATGAAGCAGTGAAGATGTGACATTGACGTGTAGACTTTCAGCTTTAATTCAAGCTTAACAAAAATATTCCATTAGAAATATTGCATTGGCATCTTGACCGCTTCATTTTAAATCCATTGCGGTGGTATACAGTGGCAAAATTACAAGAAATGTCATTGTTCAAATGCATATGGACCTGACTGTAGAAATGTTTTTGGTAATATATAACCATTTTTGCTAAGAACACAATGAATTTATAATCTTTAATGCCGTGAACACAACGTATGATGAAGCATTAAACCACTACTATACTTGTAACCTTGTGTATACACCATGGAACACCTTGGTCTTATGCAAAAGTTTGGGTCAAATTGGGGTCCCCTGGTCAAATGATGTGTTGTTGATTTTGAAAAAAAAATAATAAAATATATATATATATATATATATATATATATATATATATATATATATATATACTGAACATGAACATGTCCTCTACAAGAACACACTGTGCACAGTTTCTATGTATAGTTTTACATATTGGAAACACAACAAATTTGAAATGTGCCCTTAATTTTGAACAGCCCACATTTTTTCCCCAGTATGGTAAATATCGTAAAAAAAACAGTATATTAAAATGTACAGAAGAGTGCTCTCTGTAGGAGATGTGTTTACTTATTTCTGTTTAGAAAATCAACAAAACATGCCAGATGAGCATGAGTAAATATTTGCATATGACTGTAAACATTTCCTTTATTCATTTTTCAGTGATGGCCCATTGAAAAACGCAGATACATTCTATCAAAAGTCCAGACTCTAGACTTTCAAACCATACTGTATTTGTGTTAGTAAGTTGGAAATGAGATATTTTATAATGATTTGAATTTGATGAAAATCATGCATATGTTCTTGTTTGGCAGAAATTAAAACATATTCATATTTTTGTCATTTTTTGGTCATTTTTTGATGTCGAAACTAATGTAAAAGAGTTTATGAAGGCTTGAACCTGCCAAGGAGAGGAAGCTTATTATGTAACAAACTGTCTGAAATTACACTGACACACCACTTTATTTAAAGAGGAATTTACAAAGAAAGTCTCCATAATTCCATTGTTAAGATGTAAATGAAGTCATTCAGAGTGTTTGGTGTGAAATGCTCCATTCTAGAGAAACTAAGTCAGAATTGTTCACAGTGGTGGTGATAGGAACCAGACATCCACCTCTAAAAGTTCCCTCACAGGAAGCTATTACAAGAAATATTCATGATACATTTGTTGATGCCTGAAAAAAGTTATTTTACAATGGTTTTTTATAAGATTTGGAATAAAACATACATATTTTTGAACATATGTTCATGGTGGAAGGGTACATGGAGGGCACTGTAAGGAAATGTAGTCATTTTTTTTCAGATTTACCACTATATTACCATTATCAACATTGCATATAAAAACTCAGAAGACGTGTAGGTTCACTGGTCATTTTTGATAGTAAATAAAATATTTATATATTTATATATTTATATATATTTGAAGACATGACCTCTGTTAACAATCACCACCACTATAAAGAAATCAGTTAGTGTGTTTCTCTAGAATGAAGCATTTCACATCAATCCACTCTGAATAAGCTTCTTTACATCTTATTCACTGAAATATGCTCACATTTTGAAAACTTGTTGCGGTATAACTAATAACAACAAGCTCTGGTCAGGATATAATCTTGCCCTCCTTTCTGACCTTTATCTGAGCCACAGCCGGACTTGTGTTTGTCTGTCCAGCATGCGAGGGGCAATCCAAGCCTCATATGCATAAGAAAAATCATCACACGTTAGAAAGAAGCAGATTTATGCTGTTTTCGCTCCGTTTTCTTTGACAAATTTGCTGTTCTGGCATGCTTGCTCGCGGCCTCCTGGTTTCCCAGGGCGATGACATTAAACAGGGGGAAAATGGCTTATTATGTGCGATAAAGTCAAAGAAAGATGACGCACTGCACCCGGCGAGTATATCTAAGACAGGAGGGAGGAAATGTCAAGCATTTCAAAAGGAACCTGCTGTAAATTGTGGTTATGGAGACTATAACGAATTTCTCCCCTGGTAAAAAAGGTCTCTTTGTTGGAAACCCTGCTGCTCTCTCGGCTGTGGTGAATGTTATGAGGAGGAGGGTGTGTGTGTGTGTGTGTGTGCGTGAGCGTGTGTGGGGCTGTATGTGTGTCGGACTGTCTGTGTGTGTGTGGTAGTGGAGAGAAAAATGGGAGATTGTGAGGAGAATGCTTCGGTGGAGGAGTATGTGTTGGCATGGCCACTTGGCCTGGGCACAAAGCGCAGCTCTAGCTGGCTGGCAGGACCCTAAAGAGCCCCCATACACACATTAGCTGCCTGTTCTGAGCGAGGTGGGGGGTGCAGGGGGGTGAAGAAAAGGAAACTGAAGCAGAAGTGTCTCGCAGGTGCTGGAATAATGGCCTAACAAATGATCTGATGACGCTGTGTGGTGGCTATTGGCAGCGATATCCTTGAAATATTTTACAGTTTAGTCAATTTGCCAACTGCCAACAAAATACATGTTTATTAACATTGAGTTTAGCCTCTTAACCCTCCTCAACTGTAGGATGTTATTAATCTTAAATGGGCCACTATTTTTCAACATTTCTGCTTCATTCAATGGTTGAGATGTAAACAAAGTCGTCCGGAGTGGTTTGATGGTGAAATGGTTCATCGAGAAACTTACCAGCTCAGATTTCTTCACAGTGGTGGTGATGGGAGCTAGGATTTGTGATGTTTACAAATGTAGAGAATTCCTTTACTACCCAAAACCAGCCTCAGATTGACAAGTTTTTACAGTCATTTGCAATAGCTTGAACACCTACGATGCTTTTGTTGACAGATATATATATTTTTTTTTTCTCAATTTTTGAAATGTTGCAAATAAACATTAATTCTGCATTAAAATATGCGTGTTCACTTAGAAAACCAACAAAACGTGTCATTTGACCAGGAGTGCCAGTGTGTTTGCAATGTTGGTGATGGTAAAATTCACTCTCTCCAAAAAAGCACTACTTCGAGTATAAATGCTGTCACTGTGGTGTTACTCCTAAAGGGAACATAACATAAACATAAACATGAACATAATTGTGTCATACTCCACATTTCTTTGTTTAAAGCATTTTCGTTTTCATTAAGATTTAGATTTTAGAAGTCTTATCTTCACTCTTGGTTTTTTATATTATTTTCTATTTTTAAAAGTTATAAAAACACAAATATTGTTTCTGTCCAATGAAAATTAAGCATCTCCAAAATGGTAAATTATGCCATTTGGAGCATTTCTATTGGTCCATTCATCACAAAATGAAGAAGAAGATTTATTTTTTGCACAAACATGCATATCATCACTGCATATGCATATGAAATAAATGTACCTTTAAAACTCATTTAACCCCTTAAATGACCAGGACTCTCTAACAGGTCCAAAGTGTTACTAAACACCCTTATAACCTAAGAATAAATCAGCCAGTTTGCATTGTAGTCCATGTAGTTACTGAATAATAAGACTTGGTATGTAATAAGCCTGAGATTTTGAGGGGGTCAGGCACACAATTAGACTTTAAAGCATATGTTGTAACTTTGACAGTACATTTGAATTATTTGTACCTTGGGGGGAAATAGACATTTTTCTTACAGTACAGTTGTAAATCAAAATATGTTTTCTTTATGGACTATAATTCTTAATTATAATTATAATTCTGACTTAGGAAGTGTTTTTACACATCAAGCCACACTGAACAACTTTGTTGATATCTTTAACATTAACTTATGGAGACCATTTTAGAAACTTGAAAAAAAATCTGTGAATCTCTTCTTTAAGACTTATTATTTAGCAACTGCTACCAATAACATGGTAATTATAAAACTACTATGTATGTTATGTTGTTGTAGGAGTGAGCAATTGGAATGTGGATCCACACACAAGAAG
>NW_023494807.1:5801074-5868574 GCF_904425465.1 Colossoma macropomum | reverse complement strand
CCTATATGAGGTATTAATATGTCCTTTGTATATATATATATATATATATATATATATATATATATATATATATATATACACAAAGGACATATATACATAAGTATGTTTGGGTAATATGTCCCATGCATATGATATATGTAAATACCAATTAATAATATTTTGTCCTATATGCTTTATTATTATGTACGAATCTATATGTAGTAATAATATAACCTATACATGAAATATGTAATTACCTATGTGTGATAATAACATGATCCATATACATTACATGTATTTATGTAAAAAATCACTTCTGTCTAGAAGATGTATGAAAACAAACACTGCTCAAACACACATGCGCACACACACTCCCCATACTTCCCCCGTGCGCTCTCAGCGACGCAGCGGCAGATTGCAGACTCAATTACTCCCCTGTCAGGTGATTATCCTCCGCTCTTAATGTAATCTTCCATTCACATGTAGCATATTTCAATTACGACCCGCATGCAGGGGGAAATGGAGAGAGAGAAAGGAAAAAAAAAACAAGCCGTGTATTCAAATGGCCGATCGCCTCGCCGTCGCCGCCGCCGAACAATGTCAACTGTAAGGGAAACAGCAGCTGAAGGCAATTATGCGTGTGTTTCCCAGCCAATTATGATCGCTCTCGCGCCGCCGTTTATGCCACCAGCCAAGGGAGTGTTTTGGGGTGGGGAAAAAATTAATTTAATGACAATATGCTTGCTGTACGATGCCCGGCAATCCACACCCCCCCCCCACCACCCCCACCAGCCCGGAGCTCTGCTGGTGTGTGTTAGGCCAGGCTGAGGGCCATTAGGCCTGATAGGAAGCCATTATGGGCCTGGGGAAGGGCCGTACTGGGAGCAGTGTGAAGAGTCATATCTCCACATGCTTGGTGCTGATGGTGCCAGCTGAGAGAGCACTTTGGTCCCAATGGCCACACACAAAGAAAATGCACACATACACACTTCACACACTACTCTGTATAGCAAGAGGATGCGGATTTTGATCTCACAGCACGATGGTGCATAGTTGGTAAGTTAAGAATGGGATGGACACACCGGTCTTGCAGCACTGGAAGGCGAGCGAGTTCCGAGTCCTAAAACTGCTAGTCCTAGAACCTTACCTGCACTGCAGAGTTTTGTGTTTTTCCAGCTCTGATTGAACTCAAGAAGGGCTAATAATGCTGCTCAGGTGCAGGGCAGTGGTGTAGTCTCCATATATGCTGTATATGCACTTGGAAAACACAATATTACTACTAATAGTAATAATGTTAATTTATACAGTATATAGTCAAACTGCACTGTCACAGTACCTTAACTCATGGCCCAGTCAAAATCTGTTACCACAGAGTAAGGTGTCCCAGTTCATAGCCCAGTCAACTCTGCAACCACAGTGAAAAATGTCCCAGGTCATGGCCCAGTCAAAATCTGCAACTCTGCATTTGCAATGAAATATGTTCTGGTTTGTGACCCAGTCAAACTCCACTGCCACAGTGAAAAAGGTCCCAGTTCACAGCCCAGTCAAAATCTGCAACTACAATGAAACAAGTTGTGGTTTGTCGCCCAATCAAACTCTGTTAGCGCAGTGGAAAATGTCTCAGTTCTTGGCCCAGTCAAACTCTGCAACTGCAGTGAAAAAGGTCCCAGTTCACAGCCCAGTCAAACTCTGCAACCTCAATGAAATATGTCCGTGTTTGCGGCCCAGTCAAACTCCACTACCGTGGGAAAAAAGTGCCTCAGCTTGTGGCCCTATTAAACTCTGCAACTGCTATAAGAATTGGCCCAATCCATGGCCCAGTCAGTCATCACTACCACAGTGAAAAATGTCAGTTCACAGCCTAATCAAACACATGATGAAAAGTGTCCCATTTTGTGGCCTAGTCAAATTCCGGTTCTTGGTTGTTCGGGTGATGACTAAAAAACCCAGTCTTAGTGGCTTTACAGGCTTGCACATTCAGAAGATCAAGGTCACAAATCCCTCCTGATTAGGAAACGAATGGAAATGTTCTGGAAAAACTCTTCAGTAGGCTTCACTGATTTGAGAAAACTTCAACATCTGACTAAATTTAGAACTCGACTATTCTAAATGTTCAATCCATACTGCATAAGTATAACTAAGCAGAAGAGGAGATATTTTATCATGATTTAAATTTGAAGCCAATTACATTTTTGCCAATTCCTGACATCAAAACAGAAAAGAGTCAGAAATGCAGATTTGAACTTGTTGCCATGAATGTAAACTGAATTCAAACTTTGCAACTAATTTTGAAATAATATAACTTTGTTTAAAGGATAAAACTAAATTGAACTACATATAGAATTCAAAGCATTCTGTTGTTTTGTCATATAAATGACTCCACTAAACTGGAAGCAGTTAGAAATTTATCTCTATATATTTTGCATTGTACAGTAGTATATGAGACTCACGCTGTATAAAATAAGCCATGACACATCAGGAATATCTGTTTGATTTGAGTGTGAATTGGCTGTTTTGTCATTTACAGAAGAAAAGAAACAACGTTTTGTTTTTCAGCCCAGAAGCTTTCCTGTGTTCTTCATTGGGCCCGTGAACGAAGACGTGGATCTCTTTGCGTGAAGCTTGAGTGAGGACGACGTGGCCGCAGTGCTAGTGTGATTGCCCGGCAGAGCAAATATAATAATGTATTAAACATGATGAATACGTTGGAGCACACGGCTCAGCTCTGCTTTGCGAGGGCTCCCGCGTGATGTATTATATTGTATGCTATTGCCTGTCTGGGCTGGAGTCGAACCCCTCGTGTTGCGGAGATGAGGGATGGGCGTCTTGTAAACAAGTGACAAGCGTCCCAGGTGACAATTCCTAATCCATCATAGTGCTGTCAGCACCGGGCGACCGAGGGGGCGAACAGGGCCAGAGAGAGAGAGAAAGAGAGAGAGAGAGAGAGAAAGGTGCAGACAGCTGGTACCCAACAGTCCCCATCATAATGTGAAGAGCTGTCCGCAGCAAAAGGCTGAGAGAGAGCGAGAGAGAGAGAGAGAGAGAGAGGAGAGAGAGAGAGAGAGCGAGAGAGAGAGAGAGGGAGGGATAGAGAGAGCAAGCAAATCAGTGTGAGAGCAAGAGACAGAGGGAAAAGAAATGAGAGACAAAGGGAGAGAAACAGAGAGTAAGACAGAGAGAACAAGTTTGTGGGGAAAAGGGAGAGAAACTAGAAAGAAAGAGTGAGAAAGAGAGGGAGAGAGTGAATAAGAGGAGTTAGAGATGGGCCTCGAGATAGAGGAAGAAGGAAAGTGTGAGAGAACAGAAAAAGCAAGAGTGAGTGAGAGAGAGATGGAAGGAGTGATAGTGAGAGGGAAGCAGAAAGAGATAAAGAGAGAGACAGATGGAGGGTGGTAAGTAAGAGTGAGAAAGAAAGAAAGAAAGAAAGAAAGAAAGAAAGAAAGAAAGAAAGAGAGAGAGAGAGAATAAGAGAAGTTTGAGAAAGAGAGAGCAAGAGTGAGAGAGGAAGAGAGAGTAACTGAGTAGGAGAGCAAGAGATAGTGGGAGAAGGAATGAGAGATAAAGAAAGGAGGAGAAATCAGAGACAGAAAGAGAAAGCAAGAGAGAGAGAGAGAGAGAGAGAGAGAGAGAGAGAGAGAGAGAGAAAGAGAAAGAGCGAGAGACAGGCAGGGACAGAGGAAAAGAGAGAGAAAGAAGAAGGGAAAGAGTAGCTGAGTGGGAGTGCAAGAGGTAGAAGAAATGAGAGATAAAGAGAGAGAAAGACAGAGAGAGAGAGAGAGAGAGAGAGAGAGAGAGAGAGAGAGAGAGAGAGAAAGAGAGAAAGACGATCTTGATAGTAAGTGTGTGTTTGCTTGTAAAAACATAAATAAAAAGAAGGTGATTTCTTCTGAGCTAGTTTGAAGAACAAGGTTTGGTTCCTGATGATCCTGGATGCCCCGGTTCTTAGATTTGTTAAATTCCATCAGCAGCACACTGAGGAAAATCATGAGGAGCAGAAAATATCCACAAATGTCAAAGTTTTCCATCATAGTGTAGCATTACAGTGATGTAATTACTTTTCCCTGTAATTAAGTGCTGTAATTCATTGCTGTTTGAGTTCTTGTAATCACATTACAGCTACTGCATTAGAATTGCTTTGCTGGCATTTCATGTACATCATATGTCTCTAACAGAGCAATATTTATTGGCAGAAGCTATTTACTCCAAGTGCAAATTGAATGAAGTGTCAGTACCATGATTTTACTATTTAGACTATGTGTTTAAAGTAACATTATGCTACTCAGACTTACATAATAATACACTATTTCATACCATTGCTTGAAAAGTACATTTTATTTTGATTGCAACAATTTAGGTTGATCTGAAGGAGTAATTAAATGTTTTTTTTTTTAGATGATAATAAGTCAGTTCAAAATCATTTAGAAACATTAGTAGAACACAAACATGCTTTCTGACTCAAACTCTCTTTATTTATTTTTTTATAAAGAATTAACTGCCAAATTATGATGCCAAAACAGTGAAATTATTAAAAAGTCTACAAATTGCTTTTTGGTCTAGATGGGGAATCAAACCCCAGTCTTAAACATGAAGGGCAGTGGTGTTATCCGCTACACTGTACCAACCAGCATTTTAGCATATTTCAGGCTTATATATATTTATATTATATATATTTTAGTGTTTCACCTTTAACAATTCTTACTGTCAAATTGATATTGAAATTATTTAGTTATTTAATATGTATGTGGTGTGAATGGAAAATTGATATTAATGATACACCAGGTTAGTGCAAATAGCCCAGCTGGGTCTTGATATTTTCACTTAGTGAAAACAACACTGCTATATTTTGCATTTAAAACATAAATTTCCTCTATATAGATTTTGAGTGCCCATGATTGTGTGTAATTCATGCATGCTACCTGCAGCCAATAACTGTGCCACTTTAATGGTGAATGGGAAGCTACGTGAGCACAGAAAGTGACATCAAATCAGCAAGAAATTGGTCAAATCATAAAATTACATTAATATAAATGATGGATAAAGAAGCTGAAGAAGACAGAGTGCTAAACTCACTTAAACAGACTCAACTGTCATCCATCAACAGCTCAGTATGTTTTCCAGTTTATTCTTAAAGATTTTATTTTTAGAGTCAACTGTTTTTGAACCTTTTCTACTGACCAGTTTCTCTCTTTTCAAACAGCATCAGTCCTTTTAAATGATGTTTACAGTGATTGGCCATTTCTTTTAACTAAATTACTGAAATGACCGTTGGGTTTCTCTTTGTACTCTCCAATTGGTAGAGATCTGTTGGAACTTTAGAGACTAACTTGGAAGTGAATTAATGAGTAGTGAAATTCCTTCTTTAGGATCTAATAAGTAAAATAAGCCCCTCACAGTTTGAGAGAAGTAACTGCTCATAACACACTGTAGGGTGATCATAACACCACATGACACCTAATTAAGATCCTCATGAAAACTGACGTAAACCTACATACACTTTTATATAGGCTGCTGTTGTCAACTCGTCAAGTTGACGTAACACTTATGCTGGGGGACATTGATTTTTTCAGACATTGAGTTGTTATGCTACTTTTTTGAGTAATGACATGGCATGTTTTTAACAACTGACTTTGCATCTTGGCACATATCACAGTGACATAAGGGGTCATGTGACACAGCTCAAATCTTATAAGTGGTAAAATGCAATGGGGAACTGTGATTGTTAGAGCTAGCCTTCAATTTGGGATATAAATGTCAAAACTTTCCTCTGTGATAAAGCTAACTTGTGCCTATGGGACAGTTCTAGTAGTTCTAGCTTGTTAGCACTCAGCTAAAGGTGATTTCCATTAACCTCTACTGGCAATTAAAGATTAAACATATTTGAAGCTTCTAAAAGACATTTTTCACTTGAAGCTTGTGACAGAACTTAGCATATACTTCACCTTGTCGCAGTGTTACAGTGACTCTTTCATGAGTGAGCTTTGGTGCAGAGCTGCTGTTTTACATTTCTAACAACCCACTTATAAGGCCGCCGCTGATATTCACAGTCAGTGACGTATCTAGAAGTTCCAGAAGGTCTAGAGTGATGTTTTGCTCACAAAAACTGGAAAACAAAATGTCTCCTCTGTAACTTTGTAATTATGCTTTGTAATAATGGTTAATCTAACATGTTAGGCCTTCTCTTCAGCTCCTGAAGTCCTAACCAATAGGTGAGCTATATCTACCAAGATACCACAAGGAAAAAATGATTCCTGATTGGCCAATTTTTGCTGGATGTTACAAGAATTTAATCCTTTTGCTTTTATCTAAACCTCGACAATAAACCAAGAATAGTGCTGCAATACTTGCAGAGTTAAAATGCAAGCATGATTCTACTGAATGAAAATTAGCTAAAAATGACAGACATTTATTTTTTTTAGCTGTCAGAAATCAATAGGCCTTCTTTGAGTGCCTAGAAGACTCTGAAAGTTTCCTCCACTACAATAAAACTTTATCCAAGGGCTTTTTTGGTTTTGTTCAACCAGCCTGATGAGCTATGACAACCCATGTAATATTATCTGCATTTTAGCACTGTGGCAAACACTAAGCTACAACATCTGTTGTGTTATGGCAGAAAAAGCAATGTCACCTGACGTTAAGTCAACTTAATATCAAAGTTCACAAACGCACCCTTTATGACAAATTATGCCTATTGGAAAAAGTATATATATACATGTTTTTGTAGTTATGTCAGTTGTACAGTACAGTACAGTACAGTACAGTCATACAGTAAAGTGTTTCTGTAATTTGCATTGCTTTTTAAAACTATCCCAACATTGCTGTACTGCCATCTAGCTCCTTTCCGAGAGCCTGTCTGTTGGCTTGTGTGGCCTCTTGCTGTGGGCATGTACATTTATAGCATTTCCCTAAATGCAGCAACAAAAGGATCAATCTTTGGTTCAGAAGAGTGAGAGGAACATGTGACACTTTTTTTGTGTTTTCCTGTGAGTAAACTCTGAACTTGATGCCCAGGTTATGTGAAAGGTCCCAGACTATCAGTACTTCCTCACAGCAGGCTGGTGATGCGTAATCTCTTGCATAAGTGTGTGTTTGTGTTCTCTCTCACTTCCATGTAGTCCAAAGGAGGCCACAGACTTCCTCACTCTGGTGCATGGTATCACGTGTGTCAGTGTCTAGCGTGTATTTCTTATAAACTTTACTTCGTTTTTATTTTAAATGGAGCATTTTAGGGGAACTGCACTGATTTCTCCCATTCCGAGTGGTTTAATGTAAACGGGTTTAAACTTTGGTTACAGGAAACAGGGGGCACAATATCAACAAGAAAAATAGGCCATTTAATTTCTATCCAAAACCAGCAGTGAACCCACACGTGTTTTGAGTTTTATTATGTGATGTCATTAATGTCATTTAATTTTTAACTTACATTAAAAGTAAAGTATGTTTTTTCCTTCTTACCATTTTGGAGATATGAGGTTTTGTTCCAACAATAGCTGGGTATATATACCATCAGTGCGACTTGGCAAGTTTCTCATAAACACAACACATCAAACCACTTTGTTTACATCTCAATGATTCAATCATGCCAATATTTTGAAAAGTTGGTGAAATTGCCCTTGACGTAATTAAAAAAGTGATATAGTGACATTTATTGGCAATTTTGGACCATTTCTGTTGGTGCATTTATCATGAGATGTTCATACAGTGTTAAGTTCAGCTGGTGTTTTCAGTCAAACACAAAAATATATATGATGTTTGATATAATAGTTACAATAGTTAAAATATACTGTAACACTTTTACAAATTAATACACTCATATTTCTTTGGTTCAAATTGTCATAACTGTTGCAACAGTCCAATTTGTTGCTTTGTCCATGACAGAGAGGAAGCATTGGGCACATCATTCTCATTCTTCCATTCATCCATTCACCCATTCGCACATGCTCCACATGACAGGCAGTAGAAGTGGTTTCCACAAAGCACACTTGAGTTGAACCTGCCACCTTCTGGTCACTTCTGGGCGTCAAACACTTCATTTCTGCCCGTGACAGTGAAACGGTCTCCCAAACGGCCACAGACACCCCTTCCCCCTCATTTTAAACACACTGAAGGTCATGAGGGACGGCCTTCCAGAGCGGGCCCCCCATCCCAGAGCAAACAGCAAGACGCTGCGCCTCAGCTTAACGGAGAGAGCAGAGAAAAAAAATCAATAGGGGCATAAAATTGATTTAGTGCGTTTCATAAAACATAAGTAAGTGCTCGGAGATGGAGCAAAGCGGAGTCTCAATTTAATCTGCACAAAAGCTACACTGTACTGATGAAGTGATCTGAACGAGAGAGAGAGGGAGAGAGAGATACAATAAAACATAAAGACAGACACTTAATTGTCATATTAAAGAGCTCTCTGTGGTGCTCTGGAGTGCAGAGTGCGGTCCCATTCATCATTTGGCAAACGGCTGCAGGAATCAAATCCCAATTAAAATCTGCTCAATATCATCCCTCAGACGTTTGCAGAGCATTATTTTATTAATATTTTTTCCCCTGCGTCAATTCTCCACCCCATAAATCAGAAAACGGTGCCGTATGTACGGTTTTATGGCCGAAGGATTATGGTTTTATGAAGCTAATGCAGCAGAACTGGTTCATTTACACAAGGCCTACCCGTTAGGCTTCACAGCGGCTAATGGCCAGTGGCCGAAGGCTAGTAAATTTTCATCACGCGCCAGTGTTAGTGTTTGTTTTCTCTCTTCCACAGAGTCCAATAGAGTCATATCCAAACATTTAAAATTATGTTTTGTTGATTTTCTAGGTGGAAATAATTTCACACATCCTCTACAGGGAATATGTTCAAACATGGAATTTGCACATTTTAGAGCACAATTTTTATTTATTTGCTTTTAACCTATTAGAAAGTATGAAACATAAAAGGTTCCGTAATTTTTGCACAGGACACTTTTTATGTTTTATGTTAATGACTGTGCCTCCTCTTTGCTCCAGAACATGCTATCAACCCATTTCAAATTGAGAATTCTCAATACTCATTGAAATTCAGTCACACTCTTCAAGAAACTTTTTGAAAATCCAATAATTTGTTAAAATTCAAAGAACATATATTTCTATATACTTTAACATATGTAAATACAACAAATGGACCCTAATACATATATTTAATCCACATATGTGCACAATTGTTATTATGCTGACATATATGTGCAATTGTTTGCATATACAAAAACTTTTAAAATGCACAAATATGTCGCTGTTGTCAGAACAAAACTCCATGTATCCACAATGGTAACTTTACAGGAGAAGGAAAAAACATACTCCACTTTTAATGTCAGTCAATGGAACCAGATTGTTTTCTGAGTCATTTTGGCTCATTTCTTTTGATCCATTCATCTTGAAATCTAAACTTTCAAATTATGTCAAAAACTAAAAAGTGACAAAAATGGAGATACAAGGTTATGTTTCCTAAACAGTGATATGTACATACATTTGTCTTCCATATGGGTTTTACACAATTCACACATTTTTGTGTACTTAAGTGGGGCTTGAACCCTGCTCAGCCATGTATTGGGCTACAATAGCTTGAACATTAGTTAATAGCTTCAACAAATATTTAGTTGTAATTGCCAGTCTGGGCTCTCAAATTTATTTATTTATTTATTTATTTATTTATTTATGTATGTATGTATGTATGTATGTATGTATGAATGAATGAAAAAAATGAAAAAAATCTTAAAATATGGTGTGTGAGTGCTGCCATGAGTCGACCTGTAAAGCTTAAAATAATAATTGAACCCCTTAAAATCCCAGGCTTATTACATACTAAGGCTTAAATTCAGTAAGTACAGGGACTTCAATGCAATCTGGCTGAGCTGTGCATAAGTTTTGTAAGTGTGTAATAAATCCTTTGGCCAGCCGGTGGGCCTTACGTAATATAGTATAGCTAACCTTAATATGATTGCCATATAAGTGAGTAAAAGTCAGAGGTATCAGGACAGATTCTGTGGCCATTTTTCAAACCATATCATAAGTCTTTACATATTAAATATTCCCAAAAAGAAAGTCTGGCTCGATTTTTAGGTCTCGACTGCAAAATGACAATAGTAGATAATTTACTCACATCTTTGAAAGAAACGTCCTGCACCAAGTTTTGACCGAGTTCTCTTTGGATAGTACGGAGCCCCGCTGGTGACATCCTGTATAAATAAAAATAATGCATGGCCACACCTTATTAACGCGTGGGAACGAGATCCTAATGCGTGGCCACGACTTAGTAAGGCGTGGGAATGAGATCACAGCTTACTAAGTCGTGGCCACACATTAGGATCTCGTTCCCACGCTTTACTAAGTCATGGCCACGACTTAATCATCTCGTTCCCACGCATTATTTTTATTTATACAGGATGTCACCAGCGGGGCTCCGTAGGATAGTCTTTCTACTGATTTCATTAATAGTCAGATTAATCCACTTGGTTTGGGGGTCTAAAACACAACTGATCATACAAAATGTTCCTGCGCATGTTGTGTACGATTACACATTTCCACCGCTTTAAGGAAGGAAATAAATAACGTAAAGCTCCTTTGACGTCTCCAGTTACATAAATTACTATTAAATTGTCATTTCAAAATTGTGATGACAGATAATGAGGAAATATACTGGATGTAGATATATGTAAGTAGATTTTCTTTGTTAGGAATTACAGTGCTAAGAAACCATGCGCATATATTGCACATGTACTTTTCTGTGAATTTTGGGAGGGACATTACATATTTTGACATACATTGCACATAGATTTTGAATATTATGAAATATACAATATGTACATATATTTTTCTGCATTTGAAATTTCAGGGATGACCACATGTATAGATATATATTACACATGTATTTGAAATATATGGAAATACATATGTTTTTGTTCCTTACTGGGCAGCATCTACTCATCCATTCACTCATTCACATCTATTAGCTACACAACTCTTCCAGTAAAATGTATCAGTTACCATTTAATAAAAAATATGTTATGCTTTGTTCATGTAAAAAATAAGGCCATGTTGGGGAATATCTGGTTAGCAACGGTAAGTCACTTCTTTAGTGCTAAGATAAGCCTACGCTAGCTGTCAAACCATCATCAGCTAAAGCGTTTCTGACACAGGCTAAAAGGGAGATGGATCGTCCGGCTGTGGAGACGGATCACAGGCGTGACCCAAATGCTGCCCCATCACCTCCTCCCACCAACCCCCACCAAATCCCTACTCCCCTGCTCCCCAATCGCCCTGTCACTCTTCCGGGTCGCTGACTTGACAGGGTCCACATCATAACCAACACTGCCCCCATGTTAGCTTCATGCTGCTTGGAAACTGATCCCACCCGATGGGGGGCGGGGGGTGGGGGAACCGTGTTTGGATGTGTGTGTGCTCACTGTGCTGGAAGTTTGCAAGTGCAACAGATCATATATTAACCACATGACCTCCCCATTTGTCCAGCATTTGACCTCTGGTGCAACACAATAACTCATCATTCAATTCTAGGTAATGCCTTCTTTTCCAGTCCCCTAAGTTCTAGATAACTGTGTAGTACAAACTCCAAAGTACTCGATATTTATTTTGCTTATCATTATGGTGAGTTTCAAAACAGTTCAAGACATAAATAAAATCCTTCAGAGTGGTTTAATGAAATGTACCATTCTGGAGTCAGAATTCTTTACAGTGGTGATGATAGGAACCAGACATCTGCCTCTAAAATCTCCCTCACAGCAAGTTACTTCACAAAGTGGTTATGAAAGTGCTGCCTCATGCATGACATATTGTCTTACAATAATATTGAGGAGAGTACTTTTTTAAATATATGTATTTAAAACTATTCATGACAGAGGGCTACATGCAAGGCATTCAAATATACCCCCAAAACCCTTTTTTTCAGATTTCTGACTATTTTACCATAATTAACATTACATGTAAAAACCATTTTATTTTTGATAGTAAATAAAATGGCTATTTGTGTTTTAGACAATGCAACTCCTGGTTTCTATTACCACCAATGTGAAGAAATCTGAGTTGGTAAGTTTCCCTACAACACAGTATTGACATCGAACCACTCTGACTGGCTCTGTTTATATCTCAGCCAATGAATTATGCAACCTTTTAGAAAAAAATGGTGGAATTTCCTTTTAAGCTGATAAAAGACATAGTAAAATATCTCATAATTACTTTTAGTAACAAGGTGGTCAGTATGAACATAAACAGGTTCCTTATAATCCCACATTGGGAGCAGGGATTTGGTGGGGGGACGTGATGGGGGGCAGCATCTGGGTCATGCCTGTGAAATGAGTTTCCATGGCTGAACACCTGAACACAAGCCTAAGATCACTATGTGCAATGCCAAGCGTTGGCTGGAGTGGTGTAAAGCTTTTGTATGCATGCCACTTTGAGGCAGTGTGGAGAAGGTCATTTTCTGCTTGAGCATGACTGTGTCCCTCCGCACAAAGTGAGCTCCACAAGGAAATAGGTTGATGAGTTTGGTGTAGAGGAGCTCCAGTGGCCTGCACAGAGCCCTGATCACAACCCCTGAGCTCCTTTGGGATGAACTGGAACGTCGATTGAGAACCAGATCTTCCCGTCCAACATCAGAGCCTGACCTTACAAATGCTCTTATGACTGAATGGGCACAAGTTCCCCCAGACACACCCCAAAATTTTATGGAAAGCCTTCCCAGAAGAGTGGAAGGGGCCAATACTATATCAGTTTCCATGGTTTTAAAATGTTCAACAAGCTTATAGATATGATGGTCATGTGTCCCCATACTTTTGGCCAAGTTAAATGCATAAAAAAATGATATAAATTGAATTAGCCTTTACTGCAACACTCTAGGCTGCATTTTTTCAGCCACCCCCCTGCTTGGGAAAGACCACCTGGCTAGCAGCCCCCCAGGTAGTCTGAGAGCAAGACCCCTGCTCTACAGTGACTGTGGCTTAACTACTACAAAACAAGCGTGTAAGGTATGTACACACAGTAGTCCTCCATATGCAGTCCAGAACGAAGACGAAGAGCGCTCTGTTTTCATTTGGACTCGAGGGACCGAAGTGGAAGCCGTTTAAAATGATGGATCGGAAGAGAAATATGTGTGAGTGCTGGTGTATGTTTCTCAGACATGGCTTTTACAGGGAAAGAGAGGACAGGGCATTCAAACATGACTGGCAGCTTTATGGTGACCATAAAACCACACCATAGAGACAAGCACATACTTATATTAGAAAGGCCTACATCTCCAACTCATATTGCAGCATGGCTCATAATGTCAGACAGTAGCGGTGGATGTTATCATCCGCTTTATAGGGCCAGCGTTAGATCATACGCACAGACACTCATACATAAGCACTCAAATACAAGCATGCTCACTCCTGCGGTGAAGCAGAAACAGTCAGAACTTTAGTGTGGTGGGATAATCACTCAAGGTTGTTTACGCACTCGATTTATTTGCTTTCCAATAAGTTTTCATATTTACTCTGCTGAAATTGTGACTCGCATTCCATCATATCTGACACGTCCTTCCGCGATGACAGCCGTTTTGAAGGACTGCCAAAAGCCAGAGCCAAAGGCTTTACAATAAGTCATGCAGTGCATTTTGTTGATTTGCTTTGTGTAGACAAACCTGTTGTTTGTTCCTCGGTTTGGATGTTTATGCTAAGGTGTTGTATTTACCTGAAATGACATCTGTTTTAGACTAAGTGGGCGTTCCAGCTTTTTTTAATTTCTTCACATTTTACATTGAATGGACCAATAGAAGATTATATAGATTAGCCAAAATGATTAGTTAATTTGTTAATGATATGTTTTTTATTAAAGGTGCACTCTGGTGTTATATTAATAATGCAACCGTTTATTACATCAGTTGTAAACATGACCACTCACCCCTTATAGCGGCGCCACAGTTAAAGTGATATTTTCTATTTTAAACACTAGGAAAAGCCCCTTCTGATGATGTATCCTGGAGATGGGAGTAAATTTTGAAATACTTTGGGGTGGATACTTGAGGCTACCAATTGCTAGCTTGCGGAGGTATATATTAGCCTCTAGATCAGTGGTTAGCAGTCAAAATTGGTGGGCACCACCGGAATTCCCAGTGGTTGTGGACAAATTTGCATAAGCATTCTGGATATCGTAGTGAAGATGGAAGGAAACATGAAAACAATACAAAACTGTGAATTCTGTCAAATCAATGAGGCTGAAAGGTGCAATTTTGAATTGCAATATTACATAATAAATAACATACTAAATGCTATTTGTAGTATATACAGCAACAAAATGCTCATTGTTGTTGTTATTAATATTATTATTACTATTATTATTACTGTTATTATTAGTATTATTGTTGTTGTTGTCGTTGTTGTTGTTGTACAAAACTATTACATGTCAAAAATGTAGCAAATTCCATTTCAGTTGAAATGAAAATAATAGTCAGTTGAATTTGCTAAAAATAATTTTCAAATTACTTCATGGTCAACATCAAGTCATAACTTATTGCCATGAGTAATAAACCTCACTGTATAGGATGCTCTTTATTTTTAATTCAGTTCATACTTTCAAGTGATAGTTTGGTGAAAAATTAAATTTATAGATTCCCCCAAGCCCGAATGTAGTTGATCAGCCAGAACCTGTTTGGTACCTTAAATTTCCTTCTTTATTTTTGAACAGGAGCTATGAGGCTAATATAGATAACATGTAATGGAAGCTTTGACCCCACCAATCAGCACTGTGTAATTTGTACATCTCACTTATAAAAAATGAACAAAAGTACAGCCGGAGTTCAGATTTCAAGATGGCTGCTACTACTGTGTGTGTAGTGATAACTGGTAGAGAGTTAGCTGTAGTTGCTTGTTACCTGCAGTGAAAAACTAAAGAAGCATCTTGACTGATTGACTGTGTTTGAGGAAAGAGGAATATGGAGTACATTTGATTTTTGGTCAAAGTATCACTTTAAACATACATGAATGGAAGGAAATGGGCTCTCCTAGGCCTCATTCACAGACACCGACCATGACAAAGTAGGGAGAGATGACATCTCCAGCACGCGTGTGTAATTCAGATCGCACAGCACCCCCCCCCAACCACCACCACCCCTCCAGCAGACAACGCTGCTCCACATCCAGCCGATAAATCCGCATGACAGTCGGTGCAACGCTCCTGTAAGCAGCGACACGGCCCGATTTTCCGGCCCTGACAAGGCCTTGTATTGAGTATGATAACACTTACTTTGTCTTCATCCAGAGAGGGAGTATAATATCAATCCGTTTGATGATCCAGCAAAGCGAGGAGAGCACTTCTGTATCAATCTTCATACGCCCGCTGCCCGTTGTCTAAAGAAAAAAAGCCCGGGAATAGGATCATTCAATCACTCGCCGGCCGCGCTCCGGCTGCCTCGCTGGCCCGCTCACTCGCTCGCCCGCTCAAGTGGTTTGAACTTCCCATCAGACTCTCTCTCTCTCTTTCTCTCTTTTCAGTCATTCTGTTTCTCCCATATCCCACAATCTGTCAGTACAGGCATAAAAGCTCATGTTAAAGGCCACTGTACCCAACGTGGGAAAAATGTCAAATCCACAATGTAAACATATTTAATCACCAAGCTGATTATTCAGGTAGTAAAATTCATGAGTAGTTATGATAAAAAAAGGTAATGCGAAGAATAAATGAAAATGCAGTAGTCGTCCATGATCACAATGCTGTGTTTACATGTTGGTGGCATTCTTTTCAATGGAGCTGCGTTGGTAGATTCTGCTACCAATGGTGGCAACATTCCACAGGACACTGTTAAATCCATAACTTTCCCTCAAATTTTGCTGTCAACGGTGACAGTGAAATAAACTGGATATTGAATTTTTTTGGGATCCATGAACGCCAATCATATCATTGTTAAATTCTAGACTAATCCAGTGTTATACAAAAAGAAATAAGAGTGCAGATTGTCCTCCTGCCTTTTTTGACTTTAAATAAACAATCAACACTGCTGAAGCTCTCATCTGATAATCATCCATTTTCACCAGTAATACTGTCACTATATCTGTTAGTCACATACCGCTATGAGGCATGGAGCAGCATTTTTTTTTTAATGTCCACATTTGAGCACAGAACTAGAACTAAGCATTCCCTTAAAGCCATAAATGTCAAATCTTTAACAAAATTAAAAACATCACCTGTACAATGTTAATTTCTAGCACACCTATGGGATTTCATATGGTATGTTAGCACTAGGTTAAAACTAATGCACATGAACATTTTCTGTTTGAAGGAAATTTAACCAGCCCTTCTTTACCCCCAAAAGACATGGTCACAAATCTGCATCGTGTACAGCCGTTCAGAGAAACTGTTGGTTCAGTTTGGTTTACTGAATGAAATGAATGAAATGCAGTTAACAAAAGATAAACAGCCTACATGCTCTCCTCAGCTGTGCTCAGAACAGCCTGTGATATTAAATTAGGCTTACTTCAATAAGTATTGACAACTGTTAGAGCTACAAAACAGATTAGCAGCTTAGTAAAACATACACAACATACTTACATGTTGTCAGAGCATAAAAACAATAACCAACAAAATGCATACAAAACCAAAACCAAACAAGCGCTGCATCACTACAGACTCGCTGAGCTGCAGGTTAACTCTGTTGCACTGCATTCAACCAGTATTCGCTTCATAAACAATACAAGTTGGCTTCTCTAAATAGTGTGTTTACACAGAAGGCTTGGTTTTGAGTTTTTTAACAGCTTTAACAGTTTATGAACTAGAGCTCAGAGCTGTATACACTCCTGATTATGTCACTGCGTTACCATATATATATATATATATATATATATATATATATATATATATACATGCTTTTATGCATTTAAATGACAAATTAAATCTGAAGTTAAATTAATAAAGCAAAAAAAAAGCAATGTTTATCACATACGTTGCAGTTTTACAGTGACTCTTTTAACTTCAAACAACCTTGTCAGGCTCCCAGTCATGCTCTCAGTTAGTGGTGTATCAAGAACTTCTAGAAGGTCTAGAGTGACATTTCTACCTGATGAAACTGGTCCCCTTGTAAATCAAAACGTAACTGGTTGATTCCAGTCACTTCCTAATAATGTTGGTAGTTAATCTAACGAGCGAGGCCTTCAGTTTAGCTCCTGAAGTCTTAACCAATGGGACAGGTAGCTTCACTATATCTACATAGATACTGCAGGAAAAAATCCTAATTAGACACATTTCTGTTGGGCACCTTAAAACTAGTTGAAACCCCATGTTAAAAACTGCTGTACCTGCTAATGAGCAAATGGTTAACATTGCAGGCCATCAGTATGCGGGGAAAAATGTCAAACCCACAATGTAGACGGATTTAAGGAGCAATATTGGCCCCACGCTAGTCCTGTACATGTATGCTGCCTTTGACTGAGAACATAAGAATAGAAATTTCAGCTAATTCTATATTTTCCAGATTATATACATACTCACCATTTTATAAGAAAACAACTTTCACTAGCTGACCCCTTTATTAGAAGCACCTACCTTCCACTTATCCACTTTATAGGTGTATTACATGTGGTGGCCCAACTATTGTAGCACAGTTTAGCAGCCCCTCTGTACCCCGTTCATCATTGGTCAGTTTCTGACCACAACAACCACTGCTGACCATTGCTGGGTAGTAAACCATTCATAACACTGACATACATGGTAATGTGTGTGGTCATGGCATGAATTTATCATGAGGTTTTTACGCATACTAGTGTCAGCCAAAAGCAGTTCTGTGGTTAGAAAATGACCACTGATGATGGACTACAGGACATCAATAAGCTACAGCCTCTAACTAAATAAGTAGTTTCTAAAAATGTGTCTGGTGAGTTTTCAAAGAAAATCTTGTGCCATTCTTTTCTGCTTTCAGTTACAGTTTTAAAGAAATTTGGGGTGATATTTTTCCACACTTCCAAAGTTCAGTCTTAGAAGTTGGTTGTATTTTCTGCTTCTCACAATCCAAACAATCCCAAACACATTCAGTGATGTTGAGGGCTGGACTCTGGGGTGGTCAGTCCTTTGTTCAGCTTCTTTGTTTGATTTGTCTGTCTCCTTTTCTCAGTAAGAGCTTCTTGACAGCTACACATCCTTTCAGACCCATAGCGCTGAGTCGTCTTCTCACAGTGGAAGGATGGACAGAAACACCTGTGAATGTTTTCAGATGTGAAGCAGCTTGTTTTTCTCCTCTTTCTTTATCTGATGGTGGTTGTTTTGGTGGTCTACCAGGTCATTTACGGTCGTTCAGACTCCCATTTTTATAAAATTTATTCATTTATTATCTTGAGCTCAAGTTTTCAGTGATGTCATAGAACACAGGTGCTCTCCAGGGTGGTAGATCTTCAACCAAAGGCAGTGAGCAGTGAGTATTCAGACTCTTCTGAAGACCTTCATTACCTGGATCAGATGTGCTGGTAGATCTCCAGGACCTCGATTGGGCACCCCTGTCATAGAAGAACACAGAAGAACCCTGAGGAACCATTTTGAGATTTTTGGCATAAAGAACACAACGTGAAGGTTGTATGAAAATGTAGGAGTTCTAGAATCTTTATATTATGTAGAGTTTTTTAAACTTTAAAAAGGTTCTTCACACTCACACATCCTATTTCCAAAAAATGGTTTTCAAATTGAAAGGGATAAATATAGCATCAAAAATAATTCTTTTATTGTTTAAATGTCAGGCGTGTAACAAAACCATTTGAAAATGGTTCTGTATAGTACTCAAAAGGGTTCTTCTATTGTTACAAGTCTGACATTGAAACAATCGAAGAACCTTTTTCTTGAACTCTTTCAAAAAAGGTTCTAGAGTACATTCTCCAGCAATCTGAAGAACGATTTTGCTGGAGAATGTGCTCTAGAATCTTTTTGATAGAGTTCAATGTATCACAAAGGGTTCTTCTTTCAATGACAGTAGAAGAACCCATTTTGGTAGTATATAAAAAAAAAAAGGAAAGGAAATGGTTCTATATAGAACAATGAACACGCAAAGAACCCTTTGCATGATTAAACGGTTCTTTGCATGGTGAAATAGTTCTTCAGATGGCTGGAGAATGTGCTCTAGAAGCTTTTTGAAAGAATTCAATGTAGCATCAAAAAATGTTCTTTAATTGTTTCAATGTCAGACTTGTACTAAGAGAAGAACTCTTTTTGGTATCATACAGAACCATTTTCCACAAGATTCTTTATAGAACTGTCTACAGCACATTCTCCATCAATCTTTAAGAACATGTTCACCATGCAAAGAACCGTTTAACCATGAAAAGGGTTTCTTGAATATTTATGGTTCTACATAGAACCATTTTCTTGACTTTCTTTGTTTTCTTTATTTTCCATATAGTACCAAAAAGCGTTCTTCTACTGTTACAAGTCTGACTTTCGCTAATCTCCGTCAATCTTGAAGAACACTTTCACCATGCAAATAACCCTTAAATCATGCAAAGGGTTCTTTGAGTCTTCATGGTTCTATATAACATCATTTTCTTTACCAAAGAATCCTTAAAGAACCATCATTTTTGTGAACCATAGTCTTAAACTCATCTCATTTAGGCTAAAAACAAAGCTTCTTCTACTTCAAACCACTGTAGTCGAGGGTGCTCCGGGAGATGCTCAGCACAGGCTGGAGAAGAGGCTGCTGTCTGGGTGAAATATGGCTCAATCAACAGGCGCTCAGCAATCAACTTTAACTTGTCAGTTTTGATCTATCCGATCATCGCTGTAGGTTGTTTGGCAATGTCTAATGTTCTGTGAAGATGGGCCTTTCATATTCTCTATTGTTTTCTTTTTTCCTCCACTACACCTCCATCAAAACCAGGAGATGTTCTGCGAAGTAGAAACCATGGCGGAGGGAATGGAGGGGATAAAACAGCGATGAAATTTAACCCTTTCAGACATCATCATTGTGCAGCCGGAGGCTAGCAGCGTTCACATCACCGAGCTGGTAATTGGTTCCTCTAAATCTGCTGAGTGCAGACAAAAGCACAACACCCTTTTTCATCAGAGCTAAGAAAATAAAAAGAAAGCAAGAAAAAAAACTTAATAGAGTGACCATCTCTCCGTCTGTGTGCCTGTCCAGTGGTCATGATGAATGCACACTTTAGGCATATAAAACCATACTGGCTCTTGGCTGCGGTTTTGAGATGGTCTGTTGTGGTCTGTTGTCATATTAACACATCATATTAGTATCAATATATATAGTTGGTTATAATTGTCCCTAATCTTTTCTCATATTTATTTACCTCTAGGTCAGCTTGTAACAATTATGAGCTTTTATGCACTAAAAACACTCATATATTATCTAACATGACTATTTTCCAATGTCTTTTTATCCCTTAAAATAAAATTTAAACTTATATACATGTAATTTTTTTAGCTTTTAAGACAGAAAATAGTCTCTGTTCTGATTGGCTGATTCGTATTACGCCTCATTAAAAATAAGGCCTGGCTAAAGTGCTCCTTTTAACATCAATGTGAACGGGCGGAGCTGAGATGCTGTAGGCTGAAAAGGCAGATATATGTAAATGAGTTCATGTGACATCACAGAATCAGTGAATTCTCTTTTGGGGTTTATAGGCTAAACCATGTCTCTGTTGGGGTTTATAGGCTAAACCATGTCTCTGTTGGGGTTTATGGGCTAAACCGTAAATAAACCAATTAATTAAATGTGAATGAACATGTATTATGTTCTGATGATCTGCTGATCTTTCTAGAATGTAACAAACCCCAAATTTTATCTGATTAAATATTATCCAGTGGCTGTTGTTGTAAATTATAAATAAGAATAAATACATTTTCAGTTCAAAACTGGAAACTCAGAATGCGGATACAGATACAGATCGTGACGTTGCATTACATCCCTAATACATATATATAACCCCAGCTGTTCTGTACATTGGTCTCAAAGTCATATTACCTGGGTGCACTAGCTAGGTGGTCTCTAAAGGGGGACTAGTAAAAATGCAGGTAAGTTTTTTATCTGTTTTACTTAATGTTGTGAACTAAAACATTTTAGCTGCATAAAATATAAAGTCATTTAAACACATCTCAGTCAACACTTATTAGCAATTCTTCTGTCATCATAAACCACAATTTGTTGTTGTTAATATTATTATTATTATTATATTAGTAGTAGTAGTAGTAGTAGTAGTAGTAGTAATAGTAGTAGAAGTAGTTGTGTGAATACATAAAGTTGATGGATATAGATGTATGTATGAAATATATGCACTTATATTTTATAGTAGAATTACACAGGACTCTTATTATGACAGACTTCCTTCTGGACAAATGGTGGTTAAATCTCCATTCTCAGAGGATTTGTCTGATAATTCCATTCATTTCTTGACTCATTTCTTGATGTGTTGTATGCACAAATCCACAAAGGCAGACTTAACTAACTATCTAGTTAAATATGTCAATATATTATAATAAATAAGTTAGTTATAGTTAAATTACAGTCAAGGATGCTCAGTGTGTAGCATTCAGATTTTCCTTTGAATGGTTCCTCTTGAATGCAGTGCTGTTTTTGTTCATTAGCATCATAATCATCAGCCTACAATGATTTTATAAAGCTTATGTTAGTGTCTGGTTAAAGAAGCAACTATGCCCATCAGATGTAAATATTTAGATATTTAGCCACAAAAAAATAAAAATAAAAATAAAAAAAATAAAAACATTGCAGGCCAAATTTAAGGCTAAATTGCAAATATGTGATGGGCTATATGTAGCTGTCTCACCAGGGGTCTCCAGGAGCCAGTTTGAGATGCTTGGTGTAAACAACTTATGATGAAAGGACCAATAGAAACTGTCAAAATATGTGCACAGCTTTGTTTGCAAGACCATATTATTTTTTATATTTTTAATCTACATATATTCATCCATTTCATTATGCGACTCTAGTAAGTGTGAGTTCTGAGGGGTTTTTTTTGAGCGTTTGGCTTTGAAACTCTCAGATTTAGCAGCGCACTATTGCCTCATTTTTCATATCCATTGTGGCCTTGTCAGAGTGTCATAGCTGCTCGGCAGGGCCGTTAGATCAGTCTGAATGGATAAATCATCCCGTATCGGACACACTCATTCAATTTGCCGTGCTCCGCTGCGCCACGCTGCTTATTAATTGAAAAATCCCTGCGCCCGTTCGCTCGGCGAGAACGCTCCCCCCTTCTTTATTTTATTTTATTTTATTTTTATTAACATGGATATTCCGTATGATTTCCCCCAGTAGCCTGTTGACTGCCTGCCGGGCACTTTGTCATTTATCATCATATGCTGGATTTGTCAATCGCCTGACTTTTTCTTTTGAGCCCCAAAAAAGTCCTTAAGAAAATCACTTTGCATATAAAGGAAGGGTGTGGGGACTTTGTGGATATTTCTAGAAAGGCTGCGGACCCCCGGAGCCTACGTTATTGTTTTCCATCTGTGAAATAAAGTAACAGGTACTTAATGTACCAAAAACAATTTGTCCGGCGCTTATTTCCCCATTGCTGAGCTCACGGCTGGCTGAGGCTCCTTTATCTCAGCCGCTCTAATCCATTTTCCCCCCGCGCTCCGCTGCCTTCATTTTACAGCTGAGGGGCTCGCCGGCCCCACGCTGGGGCCCAAATGGGACCCCAGTCACCGTGGCCCCGTCGATCGCCTGTAGGTAAGTGTGCAGAACAAATGCTGAAAAGACTTTCAAAAAGTTTTTTTTTTCACCTTTTTTTTTTCTGGCCACCACATTTCTTTATGTAGATATATACGTATACCAGATGCAGTACTGTGCAAAAGTCATAGCACCATTAATTTATTTAATTTCCTCAAATTGGAAATCAGATAAAATCATAAGCAGAAAATTATACCGAAGCCTCAAATATTAACTATAATATCAACCTATTCAATATTCAGTGTGTTCAGTGCATCCTTTACTACAGCTTCCATTCTTCAGGAGACTCAGTTCATTGGAATCTGCAGACACACCTCCAAAGTTCAGTTGTAGAAGTTGGTTACTTTTTCTGATTCTCGCAATCCAAGCAATCCCAAACAGATTCAGTGACTCTGGAGTGGTCAGTCCATTGTTCAGCTTCTTTGCTTGACAGCTACACATCCTTTCAGACCCATAGCGCTGAATCGTCTTCTCACAGTGGAAGGAAGGATGGACAGAAACACCTGTGGATGTTTTCAGATCTGAAGCAGCTTGATTTTCTCCTCTCTCTCAAAGATGAAAGCTTTAAGTGCTGTTTATCTGATGGGGACAGTTTTGATGGTCTACCAGGTCTTGTATGGTTGTTAGATGTTTTGATCACTTCTCTGTAGTCTCTGTCTTTTGCACAATACTGTATTCTTAGAGAAAATCACAGAAAGATTTCATAATTTGTGGCCAAAGATGTAAATTGTAGGCATCTGAAATTATTCTCATTATCATAAAACACAGTTTCTGCTAATTTGAAAGGTGCCTTAACCAAAATCACCAATATTTTGCACTTATTTCATTCACCTACTGATTACAAGCCCTAATATTTGGGTCTGTTTCCACTCCGTTATAGCCCCCTGTCCATGGGAGTGAAATTCAAAACTCAATCCATCCACTAATCTGCTGTGCCCATCCAAAAGTGCAGCTCCGGTGCCACTTCTATGTGGTTATACATGTGCAGGCAGTGTGTGTTGGTCAGTAGGGGGGTTCTATACTGGTGGAGTGGGGTGTAATTTCAGTACTGTGTGATTTCCTCCCCTCTCGCCCTCAGAAAAATCCAATTTGAGCTCCTCCTCTCGGGACACAGAGCTGAGATCAAAACAGAACCCAGCCCAATGACAGCGTGTCAAAACCAGGAGAACAGTGTGTAGATGTGTAAAGCACGGGGGTCTGTGAGGGAGACAGCTCTGAGGGGTCGTAGCCTTCAGCCATACTGGATCATTTCACTGGAATTTGCAACAAAGCTGGTACTTACTGCTAAAACATCCATTACACGTCCTTGAACAAGTTTGATTGCTTGTGGTGAGACAACAAAATAAAAATCTACATATTTTCTTAGATCTTGTTCTTTACATAATAAATGCAACAACATCATTAAGATTACAATTACAATATTTAAGTTTTTTTTTAAATCGCATAAATAGCTGTGTTTAAATGGTAAACACTGTCTATTAGCATGGTGCAAACTGCATGACTGATTTATTGCACACTTGTTTTAAACTAAGTCAAGTTGTTAAATAATCTCAGATAAACTTGTGTATGTAATTGTTTAACATACTATCATCTATAAACATGGACAATTCAACTCAATTCAATTTAATTCAATTCAATTTATTTGAACACAATTCAATTCAATTCAGTTCAGTTCAGTTCAGTTCAGATCAGTTCTGTTCTGTTCAGTTCAATTTAATTCAATTCAATTCAGTTCAACTTATCTCAACTCAGTTCATTTCAGTTCATTCCAATTCATTTCATTTCATTTCAATGTAATTCATTTCAATTCACTTCAATTTAATTCACTTTAATTCAGTTCAGTTTTTTATTTTGTATTTAAATTAAATTAAATTTAGTTCAGTTCAGTTTAATTCAATTCAATTCCATTCAACTCAATACAGTTCAACTTAACTCAATTCAACTCAGTTCAATCCAGTTAATTTCATTTCATTTCATTTCATTTCATTTCATTTCAATGCAATTCACTTGAATTCAGTTCCTCAAACAGGTCTTGGCTGAGTGCCATCACAATTACCTACCTATTATAATGTATAGGCACATATTATATATTATACATAATTAATAACAAATTACAATAATATGGCTCTTGAAAAATGTTCAAAACTAACATCTGATGCACATGCCATGTGGTCGAACCTTCACTGACCGACAGGACACTAGAAAATGTCGACATGATTTCTGTACTCTGTCTTTCTCCTGAGCCCCAATCTAACAGGCCCTGCTCCCTCCATTCAAAGTCGGCCAGTTAATAACGCTATTGTGCTGGCAGTAATTCCACTTGAATTAGTGTCTAATGAGGGGCCGTGTGTTGATCCCGGCGAAGGTAGAGCTCTGCTAATGGAAGAGTCCTTCCAGCACACTCAACCAGCACTAACTGGGATCGCCCTGGTTCAGAGCCAGACAAGGTAACGCCGTTGTCGGAAGGGCCGAGGAGAATTCCCCTCACGGATCCGGTTTAATTAGGCATACTGAGAGCTGATTTATGCCTCGTTTATTAAATTAGGGCCATAAGAGAGTGATCATTTAATTCTTGCTTGGAATTAATAGGGAGATTGGAAGCCTCTTTTGCATTGTGTGTGGTGAGCTGAATGGTCACTTCTTGCATTTTTGGTGTAAAAAAAAAAAAGATATCTGATTGAACATGCAAACAGTCTTGTAGAGCTATCTTTATGAGGAATTTCCATTCAAATTCTACGGCTTTACAATACTATTCAAATGTATCCATGTCATTACATTGTATTTATGTAGTAGTTACATTGTAATTAAATAGTGTGATACACAATTAACTCAATTTACGCTAAGCTCACATTCTATATTGACAGCTTAGAGTCTACATGTTTTTATTTCTGTTTCAATGTCAACAAATTGCAAGTATAAATATAAAGGGTTTTTTCTAGAACTTTTTCCAGAACTTTTTTATCAAATTCAAATCATAATAAAATGTATTCTCTTTTACATAGAAACACAAATGTGGTGTGCACTGAAAGGTTAGAATCTGTGCTTTTGACAGAATTTCATTAGATCTTTCCTCATGGGATCCAGACAAATGTCCCAAACAAAATGTTCATGTTTTCCTGCAAACTAGGAACATTTGGTCCCCGCTATGAGCTAAATACATGAAAGCACATACAAACAGAAGGAAAGAGGCAGTCGAGGAATTCTTCACTGGTTGCTGCATGAAGCCGATGAAGACTCTCCAATATTCCAAGCTTCTCTCTCTCTCCCTGTCCCTCTCCCTCTCTCTCTCTCTCTCTATTCCACATGGGATTTGATCTCCGTGGGCTGGAGTTTCGGAGGTTCCTCCGCTCTATTTTCCCCTCGTGTTAACTCGCTGCTGAATGGGTGATTTAGTTTGGAATGGAGCTCCTCTCACCCATCATGTCAACTCATTTATGGCATCTGTGTCCTTCCTCAGTGAAGTGGAGTGGTTTGTTAGCAGCTGTGTTTTCCAGCACGCCGGCCTGAAAGCCCCATCAGCCCCCTGCCGTGGAGCACACAACATGGGCCACGGACACACAGCAGCCAGGAGGCCACCGGCCCAATGCTCTCAACCCCTATCTCTGTCTCTCTTTCTCTCTCTCTCTCTCTCTCTCTCTCTCCCTCTCTCTCTCTCTCTCTCTCTCTCAGTCTCATCTTCCTTCTGTCGCTATCTCAATCTTCCAGATACACTGTCTAGTCAAAAGCTGACATCTAGATTTTCTACATTTATATATATATATATATATATATATATATATATACACAAATAAACATGACAAATTTGCATTGATTCGTCAACACCTGTCACCCATTTGAAGAAAACAGCTGCCATTTGCATTGTGTGATCATTTCTTGATGAATGGATCAATAAAAATGGCAAAAAAGGTCTCGTTACATTGAAGTGCATTCAAATATTTACTATGTTAGAGATATAAGGCTTTGTTATGACAGCAAAGACATGCAAGACTAAGCAGGTTAACCCCTTAAATGGCCAGGCCCCGCCAGCAAGCCCAGAGCCAAAGCTTTATTACACACTTCTATAACCCAAGAACAGCTCAACCAGTTTGTATTGAAGTCCATGTAGTTACTGCATAATAAGCCTTAGTATGTAATAAGCCTGGATTTTAAGGGGTTCATTTAAAAGAAAGCAATATCACAAATGTAAATATTACTGACAGTGCTACTTTAGGAATAACACCAAAACCAACATATTTGATCCTTTATTTGTGATGTCAACACTCAAACCTTTTAGTCTCCCAAATTTTAGAAACCCCAGAATCCAGACCTCAACATCACTGAATATGTTTGAGATTGCTTCATTGTGAAAAGCAGAAAATGTAACCAACTTCTAAAACTGAACTTGAGAGTTGTGGAAAAATATCCCTGCAGATTTCTTTGATAAACTGGAAGTGAGTTTCCCAAAAAGAATAAAAGCTGTAATGAAGGTAAAGAGTGGACACAATAAATATTGAATAAAATGACATTGTGGTGACGGCCATGGGTGACCTAGCCAACTATAAACTGGCATGTTGGGCAAAGACTCATGGGAGGTTTGTGTTGTTCATGTTGTTGTTTGTCAGTTAAAATATGGTGTGTAATGTTTTGTGTTATTCTGTGTCAGGGGTGTGGGTGTTTGTATGGTTCGGGGGGGGGGTTTAACAGTAGCATGAATTGCCCAGGGTTGGCTGTGTGTTATGTGCCTATTTCTGCCTGTAGCTCAACAAAAGAACTGTTTTTGGTTCAGAGTCATGGCTTCAATCAACTCTTCCTTTGACCACCATTACAATTTTATAGTTGCTGTGGTTGTTTAGGAGTAATTTGTTGTTAAATGTACGTTTTCTGCTTTTCTCTTATGTTAAAAACATGAATAATTTGTACATAATAGAAATTAAACAAATGAAGGCTGGTCTCTGACTTTTGTATTTTATTGTATAGTGATACAAAATTAGAAACCTTTGCTGGATTTTTACATAGATATCTTATGTAAATACATAATGATACATTCAAATTTCAAAGAAGGCAAGGTGTCCACAAACTTTTGATAAGAAAGTGTACGTACACACAAATAATACACCAAAATATTACATCACTACAATACTACAAAATAGTGTAAAGAGTATTATGTGATCTAGATTCGGGAGCTTATATCTTGAAGTTAGCTGTGCTGAGAATGCACTTTGCACGAGAACCAGTTGCAGTGTTACAATCACTGCTTTGTTTTGACTACTGGCCATTGCCTACCATTAATCATAATAAGAACCTTATTTAACTTGTTGTTTAATCTTAAGAATCTACAGTTAGTAATAGAGTTTTGCTACACATTTGATTTATATTGTGTACTGTAATTTATATAGAATTACATAGATACATAATTACATCTGTAACTTAATAAATTACATTTACACTGTATTTACATTCAGTATCGACAGGCTCGAGTTTGTACTTTTCAATTTTTATGGTTTGTTTGAGCCAACACTCAAACACACTCAACAGACCACTTTTATGGAGGACCAAAAGCTTATTTAGTGCCCCCTTGTGGAGAGTCTTCAGCCTGCAAAACATGACTGAGTGAGTGAGCGAGCGAGTGAGTGAGCCATGAGGTTATTCACATGTAAAAGTGGCAGATATGTGGCAAAAATGTAACTAATATTTGGTAGCTCTTTACAGATTTGCCATTATATGGTTACTATAAACATTTGCCATTTACATTGCTACAAAATGATAAGATACTTGCAACCATATACGAGGCCTGACCATTTATAGACCTGATAGGTAAGAAACATTCAACGGTCATTGTTTTGCGAGTAAAATAAGCCTAACATTAATCACCAGCTTGTTGCCTACAATGTGGCACCATTTTGAAGCCTGTGGCAAGCTCACAGCAGGTGCTAGCTAGGCTTAAGTACAGCCTCCATACTGTGGGGTTGGTTACTACACGGTGTTACAACTAAGCCACCTTTAGTAAACAAAGACATGTTAACACAGATTTCAAGAAGAAAAAGAGAAACATCTGAAAAAAGTGGATTTTCTTCTGTTATTAGTATCTTTCAGCTGTAAGTGTTTTGGTTATAAATAAGAATGAAACTGACATTAACAGCTTGTAAAACTGTATTTATTCAGAAACAATATTTCATATTTTACTGATGTGTGATTTTTTTATTTGCTGTCCCTCACTGGACAAATAATAAATTTGTCATTGTTTGACATACAGTCTTATGTCAGTGTTCATAAATAATTTGATGTGTGTGTGTGTCTATCAGTTTGTCTGTCTGTCTTATAGATAGATACTATATAATGCAGTTTGGTTGGAAAATACATTAGTTTTTTACAACATAGAATTATATTGAGTTAACTTTGTTTGCACTGATTCATCAGACTTTTCTAGCTGGTGTTAAACTGACCCTCTGTCTGTTACAGTGAACTCATCCATGGGCTAAACTGGAACACTGCACTTCCCGTCATTTTCAGTGGAATTGTACATGAACAGTAGGTGCTAGAAAAAAGTTCAAGTGTTGGTTTGTAGCAGAGATGTTTATGTTGCTTATATAAACACTTGATTATTCCAACTTATATATGTTTAAAGTTATTAAACAAAAAACAAAGTGTGTACGGTTGTTCTCCGCTCTTCCCTAAAATTCAGAACATGATTAAATAAAATGTGGTATGAAATGCAAGTGTAGAATCTGCACTTTCCACAGAATTTCTCCACTTGTTTCAGTGAACTACACATGAGAAATAGTTATATAAAATTACACCATGCTTCGTTGTTGCTGCTGTTAACTACGACTAAAGTTGAAGTGAATATAATAGCTCTAGGCTGATATGATTCAACTGAACCTGATTGGGTTAACCTTCTTTTTCCCGTACTTAACAACAGCAATGGATAGCTCAGAGAGCCCTTGTGCCTCACCTGCAGTCACACACATACACTCTCTCTCTCTCTCTCGCTCTCTCTCTCTCTCTCTCTCTCTCTATCTCTCTCTGTTTCTCTCACTTCACCCCTTATGTTTCTCCCAGCTAATGTAGTTGACTGCAGGGGTGCTGAGGGGGTCATCTGTAGTTCAGGCAGAGGTTAAAGATAAACTCTTCTAACTCATACACTCCTCCTCCCTGCAGTGACCACACCATTAGAAGCAAAAACAACATTCAGACTCACACAGGTTGACATATCACTTAAAGTGATAGGATATTGTCATCTATAGAAATGGACAAAAGTATAAGTGGCTGCTACAGTTTATAGCCATGGGATATATATATATATATATATATATATATATATATATATATATATATATATATATATGACTACCAACCACTAATAAGCCTACTTCATTGTATTTATCATAACCAGAGAATGAATAAATCAGTAAATACATCACATGGTTGCTGACCTCACATTTAACTGCCTAGTTTCTATAAAGGCTGTTAGCATTTCACAACAGGTAAAGGCTACTTGACCACAGGTCTATGTCTATGGGGACGAATGGTTGACCATAAATTTTGTGTCATTTTTTTTTTTTTTCACAGAACTAAAATATTTTCTTTACCATGGTTCTCTTTACTATCTCATTAGCTAGGTGAATGCTAGCATATGGTAAGAATTAGCACAGTTAAGCTAATTCTCACAATCTGGAAAGACAATTAAGAATCACATACTTGCATTAAAATAACATTGTTACCTGCTTTAACAAAGAATTAATGCAAAGAAGGTCTGACCAATGGTAGCATGTAGCTGTGTAAACAGTGCCAAGGTGATGAAGGCTGCAGAAAATTAGTGATGAACTTTGTCATTTTTACTGATTTAATGTGTCAAAAAAAGAGTTCATCTTATATCATAAGAAGGCAAGACGAATTGTATTTTGAAATGTTTTCATTGGACTTTGAGCAGTCTGGAGGTATCTGACTACCAGATGAGAGGGCCTAGGCCCCCCTAGCCTCTCCTACAGTCCCCCCCCATAGCTATGTCCTTGCTATACAATCGCTTTAATGCCTTGACAAAGAGCTTGTGAACATCTGTATCTGTGTTAACTGCAAAGTGACAAGTAATTCAGTGGTGGTCTATTATGTCATCATCCTATTTTATTCATTCACTTTTATCAACTGTTTGATTTTTCTTCCCATGTCTTCTTATATTTGAAAGCACAAATTAAAAAAATATATATATTCTACTGAAAACATGGCTGGAGCTCTTTGTCTATTCCAAATGGTTTCCAAACCTGAGAAAATCTAAACAAAGTTAAGAAGTTACACTTTTACATTATCAGCCACAGTCAGCATTATTAGTTGCAGGTGTAAGTTATTACCACACAGATTTATAGCGAAGTGAAGCTGTTTAGACTCTCTCGATTTCTCTCTCTTTCTTCTCCACTCTCCCCTCATCCCCCTGCAATGCAAGGGGCTTGCTCTCGTTCATCCGTGGTGCGTGGTAGCGCTACGTCTCCCCTGAATGTGCGGCAGCTCTTCAGAGGAAGAGATTCATAACCACGGGCGCGATGACAGGCCAGATCAAATTTCCAAACTTTTTGTGCTGGGCCTGACAGGTGATCCGTCTCCAGTGTGGGGTTGTGTGAGAAGGGGGGTCTGGTGTTTTCTTAACCTCGCCATCACATTAGCCCCACATCCTGCTCTGAGCGGAACAAGGGTGACACGTTAACACTGAGGAAATAAGGCAGAGGAAAGCTTATAGACTTTAGATTTGTGACTTGCAAATTATGGTGGAGGTCAGGTTGGGGGTGGGTGAGGGGAAATGAGACCACAGTGGTATGAAAAGCAGGGTCAGCTAATGGCTGGCTGGTGTTATATAGAAGTCAGGTCCATAGATCTCTCACAGACACAACTTCAGTAGCAAAATAGAGAGTTTTGACTCTCATATTTGGGTTGGAATTTCCATTCCTCACTCATTGTATCACCACAGAACTGAATAATCCATAGTAGTTACTGAAAAATGGTCATAAAGTTTATAAGGGAATGATAAGCCTAGAGTTCAAGGCTTTAAGCAGGTAACTCAGAGGTCTATGTATATTGTAATTTTGCCCTACTTCCTTATGGTATAGTTATGTAGGTGTAATTACATTGTTAATTACATATGTTTCTATGTAATAAATTACATTTGGGGTCGAGTTACATTCTTTATAGGCAGGTGTGATCTCCTGATGTATTTCTATTTGTTTCAGCCTCTAACAGAGATTAAAATAGTAACAAAAGTCTGTTATTTCCTTCCCGCTGCACTTTTAACAGAATTTCTCTGTTTATTTCAATGAGCTACAAGTGAGCAAAAAACTAACATTAATTACAAATTATTTTCAATATTTTTGGTGATAACTGTGACTTCTAGGGGTTAAATGTTTATTGAGAAAAAGTGAATATCCATGGAACATTTCATAAAGCCTTTACTATGAACACAAAATCCTGAGGTATTGTCAGGTGGTTGCTTTGTTATCCCAGGTGGTTTCTAAGGTTTTGCTAGGCAATTGCTGTGACATCTCTCATGGCTGCTATGGTGTTCCAAGTGGCTGCTAGGGGGTTGCTCATTGATTGCTATGGTATCCCAGGTGGTTGCTAGGGTGCTGCTAGGTGGTTGCTATGGTATCCTATATGCTAGTGTATTTGCATGAAGGTGACTGATAAAAGTAGACTAAAAGCTTAAGCACTTTTTTGACAAGACAAACACTTTCATGGGGCAAACTGGGATGAAAACATTCGAGAATGCACATCATAAGGTACATGCTCTGAAGAAAGAATAATGACGATAAAAGAACGATGATAATTATGTAAGCCATTCAATGAAAGTTCAATTCTATTAAAAATCCAGGGTAACATCTGTGAATCCTGTATATATAATGAACATGATACCATTTCTGGCATAAAGTTTACAATTGCATATAAGGAGTTTACATATATAACACTTCATAAAACAAAGGTATATAATGCTATGATGTCAAGTTTCATAGCACGTTTTAAAGTGTTCAAGCTTATTGTAGATACTAATGTTGTAATGCACTATAACACTTTATAGAGCTTTATGTCAGGTGGTTTCATTACAGGCTGTAAATGCATCTTCACAATGCAAAATAAATTTCATTGCTCTTTACAGGCTTTATGTGTGATATAGAGTGAGATAATCATATCTAGCAGGACAGACTATTTAGTATTTTGTGAATTCCCTATTACATAGTTTATTATAATGTATCACATTTTGTATTGCTTAATAAACATGTTGTTCAAAGCCTATTCATGTGTTATGAAATTCCTAAGTAGATAGATATTTGCATGGGATTGTGTAAACTCAGATTTCTAGGCAAATATGTATGAAAATAATTACTTCAAAAGCATCAGAATCTTCCACAGAACTAACGAGTGGAGTTCTTAACCAGTCTTTAGTTCCATTACTAGGGAATGATGTTTTATAACAAGTGTAATAAACTTAACAAAATATATGTCAATTTAGTTTAGTTTAAGGTCCTTTATGTCAATATTAGATCTTTTTTTTTTCAGAAAATGTCTTATGTCATCTTGCAGTTACTGACATAAGCTGTTAATAAATATTCAAGGATTATTTTATAAACATATTATTTAATGCTTATGCATATATTATAAAAGCCCTATGTAGGTAAACTCAATGATGCAGGAAGTGGGGGTTGCTGAAGGAGCTGCAGCACCTCCAGATTTCAGATTTTATTAATAAGAGTAATAATAATAACAATAATGCTAAAAATTCTGAACTTCATTTTTATATTCTATTAATATAGTTTAAAACCTGTATGCTGTACTTTTATTATAGTGAGTTGAATCGCTTCTCTCAGCAGCTGTGGCCGCTTGCAGAAAGAGAAAGCACATGCAGAGATAGAGGCCAGTTCTGAACCCCAGTGCAGCCCATTATTATGTTGAACATTACATTATTGTTTATATATATATATAGATATATTGCATTAAATTGTTTTTAAACTAAAAAATATAAACTTATTTGATAGTTGTATCAACTTTTTAAGCATTCTAAATAGAACAACTGCCTTTACTAAAGAATCTTTGAATAACCATCTTTTGAAGGTGCGTACTTAAGAGCAATTTGAAAGCAATGAATTATAAGGTTATACACGCTATCTAACACATTATAAATGTATTTATAACACATTTTGAGTACAGGATTGACAAGAAGTGTTACTGAATCTGGTCATTTGCGTCCAATCATGATGACTCCTGATGCCCTAGTCAGCATGAAAGAGTGCGCAGTATTGGCCTAGTCACACATTCTGTCACACGCCGCGAGCAGCCTTCCAGCCGCTCTGTCATTTAAGGATTACTGTGTCACTCGCTGGCGGAGTGAAATCACCGCTATGAAATTGGGTTATGGATGGCTGAAAGGGAAGGCCCTGATCACTAAGCACTTCTTTTTTACACACTGTCAGGACTCTCTCTCTCTCTCTCTCTCTCTCTTTTGTCCCCTCGTTTTCCCCCCTGCTCTTTTTCAGCCGCCGCTATAGATTTGTTGTCATCGGGCCTTGGCGATCTTGCTGACACCCCTGTCAGAAAATGAATTTTTCAGCCCACTCTTGATTGACTCCATTTGTGGGGTGTAGCTCTATCAGAACATGCCACTCTCCTGCTCACTCACTCTCTCACTGCGCAGCTTCACTGCCTGCTACAGTCTGGAGAGCAGAGGGTTTTTACTGAGCGCAGTGGAAATGAAGGCCGATATTCTAAATTCTTTTTTGCATTTTAATTTAATTCTGTGTGCTTCAGTTCTGACATTTGTGCTTTTATGAACCAAAAATATCCATTTATTATGTTTATATGACCATCAACCTCTCTTTGAAGCTTTAGCCTAGCTTTATCCTGTGAAACTTTCATGCAAATAGTTTCATGTTGTAAGCATGCAACATCATTTCCACGCAACACCAAGGAATTCAAAAACAATCAGTTGCACACAACACTTCCAATTACTCCACTAACTTGCCATATTAGAGACTCCTATTTTTGACACACTCTCCACGAGGTGTTATTTACTATGTGCGACATCTCTGTACAGGTTTCCTTGCTTTTTTTTATATTATATTATATTTATATCCCTGTATTGCATGAATTAGGAAAGCAACGTTTAAAAAAATGTTTCATTCACCTTTCTTGCATAAAATAACAGCTAAAATCAAAAGCAATTAAAAGATAATAGTACAGACAGAGGTCCATCTGGGGTATGTTGCCTTGAGGCAACATTGCACAACAGTTATACAGAGAAAGTTCAATTAAGAAATAATGCAGCATTGTATAGGAAACTGGATTATTTTTTCTCTAAATATTTGAAACAACTACATAAGTAACTACATAATTTGCTGATCTTTAAATACTGCAAATGTTATAAAAAGAATATTCCCGTTTCATGTTAGTTTTGAAGTTTGCATGATAAAATCTTTTGGAATAATGTTTTAATTTCTTGATCTTGAAACAATCATCTAAAGCCACAACTCAGTGTTAAAGCTATGCAAAAACATTAAATAAATGAAGTGAAATTATGGAAAAACTGCAATGTTCTCTGATGTGGCTGCTTAAGCAGCTACTTGGTACTGGTGAATTCATTCTACTGTTTCACACAATGTTGCTTCAAAGCAACAAACATACTACATTGATTTCTCATAGCATGAAAATAAATGTCACACTCTAAGGTATGTGAATTATATTATGGGATGGATGCAATAATTACAAATATGTGCTTTTCTGAGGGAGATTGGTGCAGTAAATTGTGTCATCCACACCAGACCAAGAACAGGTTTGAAAATGCCCAACAGGAGATAGGATGACCAAATAAGAGCATGAGCAATAAAAGCTTTGTTCTATTGTTCAAGCTCTTTCCTTCATAACTAACCCTTTCATCATCGTTAATTATGGATCATCTCATTGTAAAATGAGGAAAATGCATTTGTTAACCTGAGGCAACACCACATTATATCATGATAACAGGGGAAATCTGAAGTTTAAGACGGCTTTCCTTAAAAAAATATCCAGAAAAGCACCTTATTTGGTTGGTTGGTTGTTTTATTTTATGCTATGACCTGAAAAATCGTAAGCACGTTTCAAAAAATGCCTCAAAAATAATAAAAAGTGCCCAGAGCAACTTCAAAAAGCAGAGTAGAGCTACGGCTTACGGACCATGTCTTCTCCTCGTCTTTCCTTTCTCTCCTTTTGCCCTGAGGAGCCTTATCAGTCTGCACTGGAAGACTACACGTCCACTCCCATTCTGCTATTAGGGCGCACGTGTCAGGACCTATTTGCCACCGGTTACTTTGAGAGTGACATCAACAGTGACCTTTTGACCCGCTCCGACAGAAGAAAAGGTCTGGCGATGGTTTTCCATTATGGAAGCTGAACAGCACTTGAGCCAGATAGAGAGAAGAAGGAAAAAAAAGAAATAAAGAAGGGCAGAAGAAGATACGTCCTCTTCATGATGGTTTCACAGAAGGGCACACAAGAGGCCAGGTGATGTCTGGACGGTGCTGCTTTACTTTCCAAACCAAAGCTGCCACCTTCACCTCTGGAGTGACGTCCATTGAACCTATGACTTCATGGAGCCACTGTTCTGTTTGCTTTTTCTGTTCTGGCTGGATGTGAGATTGATTTTATGGACGTGAACTGCAATAATGTGATTTTGAAAGGTGGAGCCAAACATCAGTGCTTACTTTAGCATATGTACACTGATCAGGCATAACATTATGACCACCTCCTTGTTTCTACACTCATTGTCCATTTTATCAGCTCCACTTACTATATAGGTGCACTTTGTAGTTCTACAGTTACAGACTGTAGTCCATCCGTTTCTCTGCACACTTTGTTAGCCCCCTTTTACCCTGTTCTTCAGTGGTCAGGACCCCCATGGACCCTCATAGAGCAGGTACGATTTGGGTGGTGGATCATTCTCAGCACTGCAGTAACACTAATGTGGTGGTGGTGTGTTAGTGTGTGTTGTGCTGGTATGAGTGGATCAGATACAGCAGTGCTGCTGGAGTTTTTCACCCCCTCAGTGTCACTGCTGGACTGAGAATAGTCCATTAACCAACAGCGTCCTGTGGGCAGCATCCTGTGACCACTGATGAAGGACTAGAGGATGACCAACACAAACTGTGCAGCAGCAGATGAGCTATCGTCTCTGACTTTACATCTACAAGGTGGACTGACAAGGTAGGAGTGTCTAATAGAGTGGACAGTGAGTGGACACTCACTAAAAAGTCCTGTCCTGAATCATCCCAGTAATGCTATAACAAATCCTAGTAATAGACACCTCTGTGTTTTGAAGGCTGACTGCTTGGAGCTCAACTTCACACAGTTCCTTCATCCTCAAGTTCTAAACAGGAATATTGTGATCCAATTAGAAGCAGAATGAAACTGGAATATGCTGAAAACCAATCCAACTCAAATAGGACTTCTCTTAAAAAAACACGGTTCTTCAAGAGTTCTTTAGGAAAGGGAATGGTTCTGCTTAGAAACATGAGATCTATACATAAACATGTCATGCTTATATGGTTCTTTGCATGGTAAAATTGTTTCTCAGGTTGATGGAGAATGTGTTGTATATGGTTCTATATAGGGCCAAAATGGTTCTTCTATTGTTACTATGTCGAGCTTGTAACAACAGAGGAACCCTTTTTGGTGCTATGTAGAACCCAATACAACACATTCTCCAGCAATCTCAAGATCCTTTCTGCTATGCAAAGAACCATTCAAGCATGAATGGAGTTTTAGGCATGATAGCAGTGTATATTTTCATGCATCAGAGTGGGTTGGACAATAAATTCATACTATAGATATTAATTTTATAGCTACAGTGGTAGGCTGGCGAACGTTCTTTGACCCCCCAGAAAACAGGCTGGACTAAAGGGTGTCTATACATGTTTATGGGGGAATCTACAGTAAATCTGAAGCGAGTGGGTCAGCGGGGCCCAAATTGCTGCAGGTCTTGTTTTCGGCACGCGCCTCAGTAGCTCGTCGGACGGCAGCTTTGATATTAAAGAACTTTCCAGAGAGGCAGAGAGAGATTTGCACTGTCCTGGCAGGAGGCCTGCAGTGTGTTGTGTAACGCTGATCAATGCTCCCGATAAAAAGATTTCGCTCAGCGAGGGCCTCTGTCTAGCCGCCCCCCTCCACCTGCCCAACTTAATAGCCACAGCACTGCCTTAACCAAATCAATGCAGGGCAAAATGACACCAGTCATAATGAGCCTGCAGGCTTGGGAGATATAAGACCTCAGAGTCGAGCTGTTCTTCTGCCCTGTGTGCATCTGTTTTGTCTGAAGCTCAGTTCACATTAAAAAAAAAAAACACATGAGAAATTTACCTCTCCATGCTCCACCCACAAAATGTGCTCTTTTGTAGCTACTACTGTGAGATTGCAGAAGCTTACACAATGTCAGTCAAAATCTCAAGCGATCTCAAGAATTTCATGAGAAATAGTAGCAAATATACTGTTTTTTTCTTAGAGTGAATAGAGAGGAAAAAATACCTATAAGGAGAAGGAAAAGATGTTCTTCGCTTTCAATGAAAGTTAGAGTAAAGAAATTCTATCCCAAGCAGTTTTGGAGCATTTCTATTGGTCCATCAATCATGAACTTTTCACACAATGTGAAGAGCAGCTGCTGTGCTCAAATGATGTAGAAAATCAAGCAACGGTAGATAAGTAAATTCAGAATTTTTTTTTTGGCCTTTCTGCATTGACAGTTCATGTTTGGGTTCAAAAATTACCCTCATCTTTTGCTAATATGAAAAGACCTCTGACCTGACAGCCTTTTTTGCAGGCCCCCTACACTCTCAGAAAAAAAGTCTGAAACTCTCACTGGGTTGGTACCCTCAAGGATACATCTCAGTACCTTTAGTCAGGGAACATAACTGTATCGTAATCCACTGAAATTACATATTTTCTAAGTTGTATTGACTCCACACACCCCGTCTCGTCTCCAGGCTTTTATTTTATTTTTCTGTTTTAAAACATTTGGTTATGAAAAGATACAAATATGTACTTTTCACCTGTAAAAAACTTACTTAAGGTACACAATTAGACCTTAAAACCACTGTTGTACCTTTGATGAAACATTGACATTGTTTGTACCTTGATGAACAAAAAAATGTACCTGCACAGAACCTTTATTTAAAACAGTGTAGTGGACATTCTGCTGGTAGAAAGGAAATCAACTCACATGTTTTTAATTCATATTATCAAATAAAATATATTTTTCTTGTGCTGTTGTAACCAGACATCTGAACAGTATATAACAGAGTTCTTACATGAAATGGTTGCTAATATGTTACCTGTTGCCTGAAACATGTTTTTTTTTAAAAAAGACCTTGGGCCCAAAACATGCTTTTTAAAACTCACACATGGTGGAGACGTACATGCAGTGCACTGTTAGCCAAAATAGTCCCCGAAGAAACCCATTTTTCGGAATTTACATTTTACCATCATTACCCTTAAACATAAAAACTTTTCACTGGTGGTTTTGAATAGTAAATAAATGGCTATAATTGTGTTGTAGACATCTGGTTCCTTTCACCACCATTGTAAAGACATCAAAATTTATAAGTTTCTCTAAATGAACCATTTCCCATCAAACCACTCTGAATAACTTTGTTTACATATCAAAATCTGAATTTGGAAAATCTGTGGAAGTTCACAATTTCCGAAAGGTCGCATGGCCATAAGAAAGTAGCTTCAATCTATGTTGAACTCAACAGATCTATGTAAAAAAACATTTAAGCTAAAAATCAGATTTGAGTCTCTTCAACACTGTAATATAAACTCAACCGTAAGTGAGTACCTGTGGCACGCACTCGGGGATAACGACGTAGAAGAGAGAAACGAATGGAGCCGGGATGTCCATTTGCGAGCCTGATTTATATAATATGACACTAATCCAGCCGTGGGAGCCTCCTCTCCCATCCGTCATTAGGGGCTCTTAGCTGCTCGCGACTGCCTCATAAAAACCCCTCGGTGTCATCCAGTGAAGTCTTTACAGGTCGAGCTCCTGCCGGCTCCGTCTTCACCGGCCCTCAGCTCCTGTTGGATAAATCACATTTATGAAAGCCGCAATTACCTGATTAGCCTCCTTCGCCATGGCCCGGTGAGCCTGCCGAATTCATTACTGCCTGTAATCTCATTCAAATTGCCTGTGAACTCTGGCTCGGGGTGGCGGCAGTAAATGTCACGATGACCCCAAACAAGGTAGCGGGAAGATAAGTGCTGCAGAAGAGACAATCACATCAAAGCAGGAATAAAAACGAGTTCCAGTGGGGGACGATAAAGAAGCAGATGTTTGGCTTTATGATGCATGGACTCTAGACTTATTGTTCTTTATTAATCTTAAAGAAACTCTCCAGCGTTTATCTTTATCTGTAGAATACAGTCCAGAATGGCCCCAGAGTGTAACAGAGCCACTGGACACCCTCAGTGTAGGGACACCTCCCACTTATGGAGAACACGGTGAAGGATGACTCATCCGACTAGTTCACTGTTTTCCACATCTTTGTAGAACAGTGCTGATGGATTTCACACCATTGAACTCTCAAATGCTCACTTGTCTTTGTAATGATGGGTTCATGCACTGCGGTGACATATAATAACTCTCTCTATATCGTTGTCGGAAGAAAACCTTGTCAAAAATCTTAATTTTTGACATTTTTCAGGTTTTTTTCTGATGTTTTGCTCTTTACATTGTGTGTAAATTTAATGATTAATGGACTGAAAGAAATGACCTAAAATTACTTGGAAAAAAAGTCTGGTTCCATTAATTTACATTAAAAGTAGGTTTTTTCCTTCTCCTGTAAAGTTACCATTTTGAAGATATGAGGTTTTCCTCCAACAACAGTGATATAGTTATGTATAGCTATATAGACTGTTCTTGCTGACACAGTCAGATCACATCCTGCATTGATGTTCTCAGTCACCTGAGGAACAGCTGTCCATGAGAACTGAATATATGTTTTTGACCACAACTGCCAAACCTATTTACTGATCTGTTTCCCATGTATCTAAACACAGACACTTCAGTCACTAAAGGCTGGTGGTCAACCTCCTACCAGCATTGCTTCCATGTTTTCCTCCTTCAATCCACAGTGGAGGTCTGGTCCAGTTCAGCCTTTTTATACGTCACAGATCATGGTAGGTTGTTGACACCTGTCTGAAAATGTCTGCACTTGTTATGTTTCTCCAATTGTTTATTTTCCTTTAATTTGTCACCCTTCTTCACGTAGGTTTAGACCTCTCTACGTTAGCTGTATGTGCTTTGATGGTTTCTACAGTCAGAACACAGCAGGAAGGATATTTGTGTCCCAGAATTGAGGTTTCATGTGGGTTTATCGTAGTAGCCAAGGTTTAATCCAGAAATTCATCTTTTGGTTTCCAGCTGCAGTTTGCTGGCTGCTGGCTTGGCCAGAGTCTCTCTTTTTCAAACAGCTGATCTCCATCCAGTGGATGTTCCTCATTAAACACAAGGGAAAAAACTGCCTTCCTATTTTATTTCAGCTGAAACTCTAATGATGTGCAAATCCTGTTATAATGTTACTGTTTTTTATAAATTTCACTCTAAATATGCCTGAAAAACTGTCCACTTCTGCCTGCATTAGAGAGTCGTTCCACACAGAAACTAGGAATGTACCTATATGAGAATGGCTGGATATTTTTTATATCCATATTTACTGATCTACCTGGTTTATCACAGAGAAAAAAAGTTAAGTTAAGCAGTAAAATTAATAACATGCATTTTATCTCAGAGCTGCAATAGGACCTGAAAATTTGCTCCGAACCCAAACATGGCCCAAGAACTTTCTGTCTGAGCCCAATCCAACCCACAGTACCAATCTTTAAATCCAAACTCGACCAAAAAACCCGAACCAGTCCATCATCACCCAAAGTACACTGACAAAAGTGGTGCTTTAAATTTGTACAGTTAAGTTCTGTCAAGTGGTTTCATATTAATAACATAAACTAGATCACCACAATTAAAGATAGCAGCACTGCTGTGTCTGATCCACTCAGACCAGCACAACACACACTAACACACCACCGCCACATCAGTGTTACTGCAGTGCTGAGAATGATCCACCACCCAAATAGTACCTGCTCTGTGAGGGTCCATGGGGGTCCTGACCACTGAAGAACAGGGTAAAAGGGGGCTAACAAAGTATGCAGAGAAACAGATGGACTACAGTCTGTAACTGTAGAACTACAAAGTGCACCTATATAGTAAGTGGAGCTGATAAAATGGACAATGAGCGTAGAAACAAGGAGGTGTTCATAATGTTATGCCTGATCGGTGTATGTTAATTATGAAGGTGCATCTGTGTTCAACTGCATTAAAATTCTTAGCAGAAAACCTACGAAACTGGACGCGTCCACCTGCGCAAAGTATCAGTAGACTTTCAGTAATTAGTGCCTCTCTTAGTAAATTTCATTACACAGAACATATTACACACAACATACTTAACCTACAACATGAAAACATGGCTGAGCTGAAGTGTTTTCTGGATCGAGCAACTGTTTTATTTCCTGTGCATCCATCTTCTCATGAGTGTGGGTCCTGTGAGAAACATAAACATTAGGGGAAACACTTAGGGAAACTCTCAGAAGTGGCTTGATGAGACAAAAACAAGCAGACAAAACTTTGGTTGTCCGTTTTTTTCCCACATTCATAAATTCAATAGTGCGTGTTCTCAGTGTGTCAGTTACATTAGGTCTCATTAACTCCCCTTTTTTCCTTTATATCTGCTAATTAGCTCAGAGGTGGCCACAAATTAATTAACATCTCCCATAGCTGCTGTGCAATTGCATTGTTTCTTTAGACTCTCCTATTAACTTTTAATCTTTCTCAAACACTAAAAAAGCCATTAGTATTTTTGATAAACAAACAATAAAAAATGATGTTGGCCCAAGGATAATCAACATCTCTGCGTGTCGTCGTGAGAAAATTATTCTGCTAGTTAATTTGACCTCTTAGCCTGCTGAAAGGCATGATGGCTGTGTCCTGGTGGGAGATGAGATACACTCCGTAATCCAGGGTGAGAAGAGCAGCGGAAATGGCCATCATGATGATATTATGCTTGAAAATTCATAAGATGTCAGATGAAAAATCTGCAGAAGAACATAGAGACAGAGTGTCAAACTCATACATTACTGTGTATAAATTTGCAATTGATTATTTTAATACCTTTTGTCAAATATATGGTAGCATATTCTGGACTTTTTCAAATTCAAATGCAAATTTGAAAATTTGAATTCAATTCTGTATATGCAATTTCATTTCACATGTGAGTGTGTATAAGACATAGTTTAAATTTAAGTGCAAAATGTACAACCCCATTTCCAAAATAGTTGGGATGCTGTGCAAAATGTAAATGAAAACAAAATGCAATTATGTGCAAATCATTTAAACCCTATTAATATGAAAATAGTACAAAGACAACATATGAAATGTTGAAACTGAGAAATTGTCTTATTTATTGAAAAAAAAAATGGCCCATTTTGAATTTGATGCCAACGACACTTTCCAATACAGTTGGGGCAGGGGGAACAAAAGGCTGGCAAAGTTGCGTAATCCTGAAAAAAACATCTGGTGGTTAATTGGCAACAAGTCAGTAACATGATTGGGTATAAAAAGCATCTCAGAGAGGCTGAATCTTTCAGAAGTAAAGATGAGGAGGGGTTCACCACTCTGTGAAAGACTACATGATCAAATAGTTCAACAACTCAAGAATAACGTTTCTCAACATAAAAAAGCAAAGAACTTTTACTTTTCATCATTTACAGGACATAATAATATTAAAATATCTGAGAATCTGGAGAAATCTCTGTATTCAAGGGACAAGGCCAAAAACCAGTATTTGCTGGCCATGATCTTTGGGCCCTCAGGTGGCACTGCATTGAAAACAGAAATGATTCTCTAGTGGAAATTGCTACATGGGCTCAGAAACACTCCTGAAAAAAAACACTCTGTGAAAAGAGTGCTAAATAAAACTCTAAAACACAAAGAAGAAACCTTATATAAACAGGATTCAGAAACGCCGCCACCTTCTCTGGGCCTGAGCTCATTTGAGAAGGACTGAGGAGAAGTGGAGAAGTGTACTGTGGACCAACAAATCAACATTTACAATTCTTTTTTGGAAATCATGGACACTGTGTACTCCGGGCTAAAGACCACTCAGCTTGTTATCAGCACACAGTTCAAAAGCCAGACCTGTCACCACTGAAAACATTTGGAGGGTTATGGAATGAAAAATATCATGAAGGAGACTCCGAACTGCTGAGCAGCTGAAATCCTATATCAAACTAGAACAGGAAAATATTTCACTTTCAAAACTACAGCAGTGTCCCCTCAGTTCCCAAACGCTTACAGAGTGTTGTTAAAAGAAGGGGTGATGAAACACAGTGGTAAACAGGCCCCCGTCCCAACTTTTTTGGAACGTGTTTTTGGCATCAAATCCAAAATGGTCATATATTTTTCAAAAACATTACAATTTCTCTGTTTCAGCATTTGATATGTTGTATTTGTAGTATTTTCCTTTAAAGATATGATTTACGTGATTTGCATATCATTGCATTCTATTTTTATTTACATTCTGCACAACGTCTCAATGTTTCTGGAAATGGGGTTGTATATTTGTGTTTGCATCTTTCTGTATAACGGCTGCAAAATTTAATATGGAAAATCAAAATCCTTTTGACGTATTAAAAACAGAATAACGATCATCCATTTGCAATTGCATTTCTTCATTTTTGCGCTCCAGCACTACTCTTTGCAATTGCGTTTTTGCTGTCATTGAGGCACTCCTGTCAATCAAACACTGCTGGTGGGACATCAGAAGGGACGTTTTAGTGTGACGTGTTAAAAAAGGTGACAAAAAACTTTGGCAATTCTGGCCCATAGCAAGACGGTGTGGAGGTAGTATTAGCAACAAGTGCTAGTGACATTTTAATACTCGCCAACCAGGCTGCTGATAATTCTGTCAAAAGTGATTTTCCTGTGGAAGTGATTCTCAACTGACCAGGAGAGCTTGTGCTGGATGAAGCACCAATATTAGTGACATCATGACCTGCTTTAGGCAGAAACTCACATGACTGTTGGAGGAACACTGGTCTTGGAGGAACACTGCCTGGCAAGTGCTTTCCTTGCTTTAGCACACCCATTACAAATAGTCAGGGGTTGTTATCGAACTGAACCCAGTTTTCCAAAATCATCTTATTGTTAAGACCTTCTGAAAACAGTGCATTCAAGAAAGTCAGACCTGATTAGCTGAATCAAGTAGGAGCAGTGAAAACATTCAAATGTGCAGGACAGTGTTCCTCCAGGCAAAGAGTTTGGAAACACTGGCCTAACATACATGGCCCTGCATCTCTTATTTAGGAATATTCCAGCATTGGTTCTCCAGGTCTGACAGTGCTGCAAGTCTCTGCCTAAAGCCGGTCATTCATTTGATACAAGTTTGAAAACACAATGGGCCTCATTTATCAATATTTTCCTAAGTTTTTTCTTAATTTTGTTCTTGAGAAAGGTCCTAATAAAGATGTCTATGTGAGATTCATGACTTGTTCTTAAAGCGCAGAACTCTTCTCACCTTTGTGCTCTTGAGTGTGTGTAGATTCTGTTCTTACCTAAGAAAAAATGCCAAATTAGAAAACACTGGTGAATGTCAGAATCATCATAAATAGTGGGTTTTAAGATTTTAAAAATGGTTGGTGAATGAGGTCCAATGTCACTAACATCTGTGCTTGTGCTGTCCTAGTCGGATGACAAAAAAAAATGATCTTTGACAGAATTATCCTCGAACTGGTTGGCAAGTTTTAAAATGTCACAAGCACCAGATACTAATGCTACCTCTATATTATCAACAAAGGTCAAGCTATGAGTGAGAACTGCCTAAGTTTAGATTTTTTGTCAATTAGGTGGCCCAATGAGGCCCGTGTTCTTTTCACATGAATGGCCAGGTACATATTCACTGCTTACCTGTGGAAGTGATGGCACCAGGATGCACTGTGGGAAGAAGACACGCTGGTGGAGAGTGGGGTGATAATCTGGGCAATGTTCTACTAGGAAACCTTGGGTCCAGGCAACAGTTTGACAAGTGCCACTTACCTAAACACCCCCTCATGGCAATGTTATTCCCTGATGGCCTCTTTCATGTGCCCTGAAACTCTGCATACAAATTATTTGAGGTACCCGATGAAGAGTGACAGAGGTGTTGCCCTGGCCTCCAAATTCTCCAGATCTCGATCCTACGGATCATCTGTGGGATGTGGGATATACTGGAACAACAAGTCCAATCCACCTTGCAAATAACTGGACTTAAAGAATGCCCATGACACCTTCACACATCCTATAGAGTCCATGCCTCGGCGGGTTGGAGCTGTTTTGGCAGCATGCAGAGGACCAACAGCAGATCAGGACATAATGTGTCGACTTATTGGTGTATATGTATAGTATATAACCAAATTCAACACTTGGCAGTAGAAATGACAAACAAAATGCATGACCATGAGTTAGTGAATATACTCTACCCTACTATCTGGTGGAAAACATCAACAGATATAAACAAATAGAAAAGAGTATAACACAAAATAAAGTACCAAAGTCCAAAAAAACTAATTCTATACATACAATCATAAAGCAGGTCATAAGCCCTGAGTACCATGTGTGATCATGCATAAACACCTCATCAGGCCCTGCACTGTGCCTGTATTTGACTCCAATGCAGCAGTAGAACTGCTTCATTAGAGCATTGATTCATTAATGCGGTTGTTTTTTTGTTTTTTTTCTCATATTCAGGCATGTGTGTATGAGTGTGTGTGTGTGTGTGATAAAAACTCCAGGCTGGCTGTGGTGCCTGTTAAAGTGCCGCGGGCCTCTCCGCTCTGATGAAGGAGCCCATTTATACGCTGTCCAGCGCACGAGAGGTCATCCCTCTCCATATTCCTCCTATTGACCCAGGTTGTTCCTTTTATTACGAGCAGCTTTTTTATTGAAGGATGATTACACTGAATGATGTCAAGCGAGGGGAGAAAAAATCGACCAGAATAATGACATTCCAGAAAGAGAGAGAGAGAGGAAAAGGGGAAGTCGATGCTCTCTCTCTTTCTCTCTCTCTTTCTCCCCACTGCTCACAAATTGAGTCACATCTTCCTCTCATCCATTATTTAGAGCTTGATCGGCCTCTCTTGGCATCTATGGATTTGATAATCATTCCGATGTCCATATTAAATATGTGACATAAATTTCACCGCAGGGGCCTGTCAATAGGAGGCCACAGGAGAGTAACTAAGCAGGCCATAGAGGAACTAATGTATGGGTATGACAGAGAGCGAGGGAGAGAAAAAAGAGTGAGCCTGTGCATGTGTGGGTTTGCTTTTGAACTTTTTCAAGACTAAAATGCCCTGAATATGAAGGAAAATCTGAGAAATCTGAACGTTTTACGAAAGCTCTATGCCTAATATATTTAAAACCAAAGGATCAAAAACCCTTGGTTTTCTGGTTAAGGTCAGGGTTAGACTAATTTCTTATTACATATTGGAACATAATAAAGCTATAAGCCATGAGAGGCTGAGCATTACAGTGATTTATCTCTGGTTAAGGGTACACCGCGGAGTGGAGTAAAGCTTCCGAACCATAAAATCACTGTAAGGCTCGGCACACACCAAGGCAACTGTCGGCCATTGGCCACCATCAGACTGCTGGTGAGCATCAGCAGCCGACCGTCATCACTAGTCAGTCATCGTCAGTGCTTTTTCAGCTAATTCACGTGTTGAATTGATGTCGGTTGCCGGGGGCAAGGAAAGAAGTGGAAAGCAAGAAAGATAGCAATGCAAGAAAACAGCACTCTTCAGTGGACACACAGAGCTCTTCATTTTAAACACCAGTGTAAGCAAAGATTTTGGGTCTGAAATGGCCATTTTAAATATTTTTGCTACTCAAATGACCAAAGATTTAAACTAATAGAATGTGACTATTGTATTCCCAACAGGGAGAAAATGAATATTGCTGTAAATAAATACAAATGCACAAAAGCTCTTAAGGTGTTGAGATAAGTATGAGATACTCATTTCATATACCTTTTTGCTTTTTTAAATAATTATGAATATGTGACTGCACTATTTATTGAACTGTTTAATACACATTCACTTGTAATTAGAGATGCACTGAGACTATTTTGATTTACCGATACCTGTTACTTTAGCATCAACCGAAACCGAGGACCAATGCCTATCACACCTAACCCACATATAAGTCCTGATATTTACATAGTAACATTTTTAAAATATTTTTTTTTCAGTAAAATCGATGTTCTGCATCACAAATAAAACACACTCAGCTTGGCTAGATGGTATGTACTGATTATATTTATTAGATGCTTAAGAAAGCTTATTTTTGTCTACTTACTGAATATATTTAGTATTTACTACTATATAATTTATAATAATAAGCATATATAACAACCCACATAAATGTAAAATATCTTTATTGTGCAGAACAGTTAAAAACAGAACTGTGGAGTTTACGCATCAGCACACAGCAGCTTCTCTGGCTCAAAAACAGAGCTGAATGTTGTTTCACATCCAAATTTCTGAAGTCATTTGTCTCATTTGCCTTTTGTTCACTCGTGTTGCATCTCTGAGTGTCAGTTCAGCAAATGTCACTGTCCTTCACACTGTCAGTATCAGCAACTTTCAGTGTTTTTTCTGGCTTGGTGGAAGCGATTACCCCACTGCTGACTGATACAGCTGACCGACAGAGGAGCACCGCAGGCAGGGGTATTGGGCTGTTACGCTGAAGGCTAAATCGAGGCTAAATGCTATCATTGCAGTATAGGTATTGGTGCAACACTACTTTTAAGTAGCTTTTTCACCCACCCAGCACTGCTAACGATGGTTTACTTTCACTTTCACACACTAGGTTCAGCTTAACCACAGACTTAATATTTTATTTATTTATTTTTTTGTTTGGACTAATACAGTAGGATGGTCCATATAGCATAACTATAATGGCTATAATACATGGGATACATATGTATGACCCCCACATCCTGGTAAGTCATAAAACAAATGTTTGTGTGTGTGTGTGTGTGTGTGTGTGTGTATGAATCTGCTTGCATCTGTAAATGTTTTATGTATATCTAAGCGTCAATAAAGAGGTGTGTGTGTGTGTGTGTGTGTGTGTTGTGTGTTGTGTGTACAAGTGAGGGGGAGATTGAGAAGGTGGCTCCTCGCCATGGAAATAAAATATCAAGCAGTGGATAGTAAAGCATCTTGTGGGCAGACAGGCAGTATGTGTGTGTGTGTGTGTGCGTGTGTGTGTGTGTGTATGTGTGTGTGTGTGTGTGTGTTGTCTCGGTGGTGGACTCTTCCTCCTCTGTGATTTCCTGCAGCTGGCTGTCATGAATACTGGCCTATGCACCCCGAGATTAGAGCAAAACAGCTGTTTCTCTGCAGGCTAACCAATATATCAACCCCTGATAACTAATGACAAATGTTCCTCCGCATTGTGTCAGACATACAGAGCTCGCAGAGCGAGAGGAGGAAAATGTGTATGTGTGTGTGTGTGTGTGTGTGTGTGTGTGTGTGTGTGTGTGTGGCTGTTTGTGTGACTTGCAAACATAGAAGGAATATATAAAAATGCAGCAGTGATCTGTTAACTGCACTGACTGCTTTGTTATATTGCCAAGTAGTGTGTCTGTTTGTGTGTGTGTGCATTTGTGTGTGCGTGAGTGTGAATATGTGTATAAATAAAGAATTGGAAAATTTTAAGGTCATCAAACTAAATTACAATATCACAATACCAACAAATCTTAATGCAATTAACCATTTCCATTAGGCAAAACAGAAACTTCAATAAAACCTTCTCACAACAAACCTGCAGTGAGAATGCAGTTGGCAGTAAATTAGTCAGATTTATTAGATGAAGAAATGGCGGGAAGGTGTTACTAAGGAACGTTTAAAGCCTGACTATCCTGATCATCTGAAGGGTGGTGGTGGTGGTGTTTATCATTCCTGAAGCTGAAAATATTTTGGATTAAACTGTGTAGAAGCTGAAGCTCACAGCTCAGTGACAAAACTGTTAACAGGCAGAATTAACTCTGAGGTGAGCTTTAACTGAGTCACTGTATCTGTTAAAAATCGTTTTAATACACAGTAGGATAAATAATGTTACAGAAAAATACTAAGACCAGTTAGCTGATCAGTTTTCTTAGTTTCTGAAAGTCAGCTTTGTGTGCAAAAGTTTGGGCGCCCCTGGTCAAATTATATGTTTCATTAATTTAATAAAAAAAAAGTTATAGAATGCATTTTTTCTACAAAGACAATCTACTAAATTTAATGAACTGGGGAAAATAACACATGAAATATGGTCCATGCAAAAGTTTTTTTGGACTACAGATGGACTACAGTCTGTAACTGTAGAACTACAAAGTGCTCCTATATGGTGAGTAGAGCTGATACAGTGAGTGTAGAAACAAGGAGGTGGTTTTAATGAAGTGGCTGGCCAGAGTATGTTTATGCATAATAAATTCAGTAAAATTAAAAGGTTGACAAAATCCTAAGGTCTTATTGGTGGTCTCTAATCCGCTGGACTCAGGGGCACAGACACGAATGAAGAGGAGTAATCTGGGTGTAAACTTGATAGGGAAAGCCAGCGTCCTCCTCACGAGCACAATAGAACATAATTAGTGTGAAATGAGGAACAGGGGGCCGGCCGGCTCAATCTATTACATCATATTATCCTCACCTTGTTTGCGGTGTGCCCGAACAGGATATGCTTAGATTTTATGCCTGCTAAGGAGCAATTTGGAGCATTTCCCAGTGATCATGTTGGCTCTGTCAGAAGAGCTAATGATGAATGTAATGCAAAGAAAAATATGATTAAGGGGAAAACACATCGAGGTTAACTCTTAATTAATAACCATTTTTCAGGCTAACCCGCTTTGGCATAGTCATGGACAGTGGCATTTATGACCATGAACTATGTATATATTTCAAATAAAATGTTTAAAACAGAGAAGAAAAGGAGAAGTCAGCATTAAGAACCAGGATTCTCACCATGATTCTAAAAAAAATGAAGCCACTACTGCGAAAATGCATTCAGATCTTTAATTAACTACAGTTCTAGACATGTGTACTTACAGAGGCCATTTTCAAACCAAAGACTACTAACAGGTTATAATTTCTAAAAGTTTTGACTTCAGTAGAAGAGAGAACATTACACCTGTTGGTACATCACTGGACAAGATGCTTGGGTTAGAATTGAAGTTCCTCTGTTGAAGAATTTGTTCTATTGGTGTATAAAAGAATGATTTAATGAAAAATCTAACTGATGCACTTTTTTATTTACCCCAGGTAGGTGGTGTAGGTATATTTTGACTTCTTCCATTTTAAAGTTGCCATAAATACATTTCTTTAGCATTTTAAATGGCTCTCTGATGTCTACATAGAAGGTATGTGATGTCGGTCGGGGCGAAAGATGCCCAGATGTGGGTTCTTGTGCCCATTTATGACCCTGTGATTGGCCCTAGAATGAAATAAGCTGTTTTCCCATTTTTATTGCACTCATGAATAATTTGATGAGTTCTGATTTGAAGCTGTTAGCTCACTGTGAAGCTTACTGTGATTTGAAGTTGTCAGGAATCCTGTTGGAGATGTTGGAGCTGATGGTGCAACTGTCTAAGCGTTGACCCCATCATCAGGAGATTGTGAGTTCGATCCCTGGTGATGCTACAGCCGTTCGTGGCTGGGAGTCCAAAAGAGCACAAGTGGCCTTACTCTTGGGTGGGTAGAATGGCGTCCTGTCTCCCCCCATCACTCAGTGCGATGCTAGCCAGCGCAGGCATCTGTTAGCTGACATAAGACAACTGCTGGCTGGGCTCTTTCCTCCGAGCATGCTCAGCTATCCAATGACGCCACTTTAGTGGCAGTGCGAAAAAGATGTGGTGGCACTTCTCAAGTCTCAGAGGAAGCCTGTACTAGCCTTCGCCCATCCTAGCACTGTGGTATCATGTGATTGCTGGAGTCCTAACTAGTGGGTCGAACTGGACACGTCTAAATTTGAGAGAAAATCAAACAAAATAATGTCGGAGCTGACGTTGGCTTCCAAGTCGCCAGTTTGTTTTGTGAATTTTCCCCAGTTACATTCTTGCACCTGTACCAGCTGTAGCATCTACGGTGAAGAAGAAAACTCTATTAAGAAGCCGGTGAATAATAAGCCTTAATAACTTCAGCCTTGTTTAAGGATGAACATCAGCCATGCCCACTGACAGTTTGGTCCCCTTGGAATGGGTATGAAAAGTACTGACATCCCCTTCACAGCCTGGATTGATACATTTCTGTCTGCCATTTTCATTGCTGTTGCTCGAGTGTCATTGTTTCAAAGGGCTGGAACTTGTGCTGGTGTATGTAAATTTTTGGAAGCGTAAATAATAATTAGTCAAGACTGTGACAGTTTAGGACTTTGGAATTAGCCTGTTTACTGCACTCTTTTGCAAATGCAGGACTTGCATTTGAAGGAGGAGACAACAGTGTTTGAGGTTCACAGTGTGTCAGTTCCATGTATAGAACTCTCCTTATTCAACTATGCCAATGTGAATGCAGTTTTCCATTTTATGGCACCTTTAAGCTGGAGCTAAGAGTCTAATTTAGCTAACAAACACTAGAAGTCAATAGTCATCCAAATATCTTATAATATATTAATGTTAGTTGGCTAGCTAGCATTGTTCAACACCATCACACGGTATGTTTAATATGTTTTGATTAATAGCTTCATGCTTTACACAGTTGATATGGTTGTATCTGAGAACTAACCCCTTAAAAAGTAAAACTTTGGACCATTTGGTGGGTCCTGGCCATTTAAGAGTGTTGACCAAGTTATGTCTCAACCCAAGTGAATTAGTTTTAAGCAACTAAATGTGCATGAAGATTTCTCCGTGTAAAACCAAACTAAGGATATGGGGGGTGGGAAACTTGTCCTGCTGCTGCTTCCCAAGAGCTGCCCTAAGGAGGTCATGTGGTAGTGATTGAGCACTCTGCCATTCCTACTCTTTCTAATGGCCAGATCTCACACCACCACAGTTCCTCCTTCCTTCTCTTTGGGTTGGAGTTGTACTGGCCTCAGCTATTTACTCATAACACTGAAACTGGGCACACTGTGTCCAAACAGTTTGAGATTAGCCAAGGGAGTGACCATCAGTATCAGTTTGTGGAAGTGATGCGCTCATATTGAAATGAGAAAACCCACCATCAGTGCCTGTTTCTCAGTGCCAGTAGAGCACTTGCACCAAATTCAATGTTAATTAACATGGGTCATCTGCTCCTCTTCATCTCACATGCCTCATCAAACCTGGAAGGCAAAGCTCAGAAAGCTTTGATCTTCTTCTGAGGGTATGGAGTGGTCTCCAGTGGTCATAGGCCTCAAGTACTGTTCATTTTTTGAGTGTTGATTATTTATGCTTCTGTTTTGTACGTTAACCGGCCACTTTATTGGAAACCCCTACATTGTAGCTTCACCTTGCTGGTGTGTTGACGCTGTAGCTCATCGGTTGATGCACAGTTTGGGTTAGTTATTCTCTAGTCCTTCATCAGTGGTCATTTTCTGACTATAGAGCCACTCTTAGCTGGACATTTTTGCCTAGTGGCCGACTCTCAACCTAGTGGTGAAATCACTGGACCTGATACGCTCGACCATGTCAGAAAGAGAATGGACCCCCACCCTAATTAATATCTGGTCAACACACGTTGCATGGTCAGAAACTGAGCAATGATGAATGGAATAGTAGACGACTGATACACTGTTCATGACATTAGATGGCCAACAGTCTATAACTGTACAACTATGTATTGGACCTATGGTAGGTGTCCTTTTTTGAAGTTGCCAGTGAATGGAATTACAGTAGGGGTTTCCAATAAAATGGACAATTCGTTTTTATGAAGATGACAAGAGTAAATGGGTTTTTTTTTACATCTTATTCACAGTCAATGTATTAGATTTGTTGGTTGGTTGTCACTGGTGATAAAAAATTCAATGTCACTGATTTAAGGTGTGCTCCCACCTCATAGATCTCATTGGCCCATGTAGAAAAAGGCCCCGCCCTTCCCCTCTAACCAAAGTGCAAGCATTCCTACTGCTAATGCTTCGATAGTGATGACAAAACAGGAATATTAGTATTGTAGCGTCCAGCAAGGACCTGCCAGAGTAGCACCATGCCTGCCTGGTAATGTTGACTGTGGCCCTCCAGTGACACTTTGAGCAGGCGCCAGTCGTGTGGCTAAGAACTGGGACTCCAGCAGATGTGAGTAGCAGCCTCAACTGTGTCAACGGAGAGAGAGTGACCTTGGGAGCACAGCTGCTTTTGTCGCCGCTCCCAGTAGCACGGAACTTGATGCTGTGAGTTGCAAGGAGTTCCACCGTACATGGGGAGAAGACTGTCTCTGCTGTGGTGTTCCAAGGGACAGGACACGGCCCTTAGAGAGGACTGGGGGACCGTGTGGCCAAGTTGGGGTTTTGGGATTTTTGAGGTTTTCTTTTTCTCAGTCTCTAGGTAGATACAGACAAGCGGGCTCCCCTATTGGTTAAGCCTCAAGGGGCTGAATTGAGTACTTAATTTGTAAGATTACCTATTAAAAAAATTAGGAGCTGACAGTGGAATCAACCAATCATGTTTTGATTTATAAAGAGTGGGACCAACATAAAATGTATAAAAAATAATATAAAAAATATGTTACTGTCTGTTACACAAACATGGACTGTCTGGAAGTTTCAAATGTCCATATTTAATTTATGAGGGCGAAAACTGTTCATGTGAATCGCCGTTAGCATAGTGCTAACATACTACTGAAATCCCACAGGGTCGCTGGCAGAAATCAGCATTATTTATGAGGTGATTTCTTTTTATTGTGTTTTGACGTTTCCAACCAGAAGAAAACCTGATTCTAATAGTAATGGTTTAACACTGTTAAGATCAATGTATAAAATGAATTTGATATGGTCCTCCTGAGGTGTTTCACTGGTTTCTTGTAATTAGTAGGAAACTGTAAAAAATGAAGAAATGTTAGATGATCTGTAGATGGTTCTAAACTGACTGAGAGAACATAGAGAATGAGGTTAAAATAAAATTAACATCTAGAATGTCTCATATTTGAAAAGTGGATATTAAATCTTAAGGTAATGTCTAGTTCATAGGATTTTAGATATAATTGATCAATGGTTTCAACCATGTATCGTGTTATCAACTGCACTGAATTTAACTGACTGAAATTTGTCAACGCATGATTTCCACATGAATAATATATAATATACCAGCAAAGTTTTGTCTTTCAATTTACTTATTTTTAGTAATGATAACAATGGATTATGTTTTATTGCTGTAGAAATGTTCATGATGGCTTTTCAGCTATAAGAATTCTACACAAACACATCTGGCAGTAACACAAGTCATAGTTTATTTCCGTGTTATGGCAAGGGTTTTTTTCTGAGGGTCAGGGCGTCTGGCGGAGGGTCTACAGTCGTCTCCGGTCTGTCAGACGGAGGTACAGGTAATATCAGGCCTTCTTCTGAGCCCCTGCTCTGCTGGCAAGGCCAATCAGCCTCCGCCGCCTGGCTTGATTGGCCTGACATACTCCATCAAAGCCACAGTTGAGCGCCTTTCAGATGGCCTGCAACGTTCCAAATGCACCCCCACCCCCCCTCAGCAACACAGCAAACACTCTCACAGCAAATACAACCCCAGGACCCCCCCCCACCCCCCACCCCCAACTCGGGGGCCTCAGCATTCCCAGCTCAAATTCAACTGGAGAAATCAGTTTTTTTTTCTGCTTTTTGATCCCTTCGCTGGGAGTTTGATCCAACAGTACAGGGTAAAAGAGGTGAACGAACAAGAGGGAAACTTTTAACTAGAAAACAGTAGCTATGACACCAGAGCACAGAGGACACTTTCCTTCTGTTCTGTACACTTTCCACAAGAAATTGTGGAAAAGTTGTTCTGACGTGGTGATGAATACCGATGCAGGAACTGCATGAGTTATTAATGCTTAGGAGTCTACAGTTACAGTATCATCACTTTGCTATACTGTATTTTTTTTATTATCCCAATTATTTTTTAAAGAAAACTCCAATATCCTTTGTCCACATCACTGCTTCCACCAACTTTCACCCTCCTTATGGGGACAATAACACACTCTCTCTCTCTCTCTCTTTCTCTCTCTCTCTTTCTATTTATTTTCTATTTTCTATTATTTTCATTTCATTTATTTATTTATTTATTTATTTATTTATTTATTTATTTATTTATTTACATTCACTGATCAGTGCAAGTATAATGTGATACACACTATATGTTTACATACAAGAAGTAAAAAAACAAAAGTAAAAAGAAAAATAATAATAATGCACAATTACTGTTTATTTGATTAAAGCATAAAATGTGGCCGGTGAAAATATTATGGAACATTTTACACCAATTCCCCTTTTGTTTGCAAAATGTTAAACTAACATTTCATGTATGGGTGTGTGTGTGCCTCATATACAGTAAATAAAGCCATAACATGTACCTGTTTCCTGTTTTAGAATGGAAAAACTAATATAGCATTCAAAAAGTTTATTGTTTGTTGTGGTTTTGTGTGAAAGCATATAACATTCATACCAACTGGTGTTCACAATCGATGCCATACGTTTCAAATTAAGAATGTTGCCAGTCTGAGGTAATTAAGTATTCAGTATAATTAGAGAAGCTTTAATCATCTGTAATCGCCCAAATATAATCTAAAATTAAAATGTTTATGAGGACATGAGATTTCTGTGGGCACAAACTTTCGGACAAACATGTTCAACCTTTTAATTAGCGCCAATACTAAGAAAATGACCCACTCTGTGGGTGTCTGCATTCTCTGCCTTTAATGCCAAGCATGAAGCATGAAGACTAGACACAAAAATATTCGGTAACTGTCTTGCATGTGAGAGAACATTACAGCAATTCCAGTTAAATGGCAAATCTAAAAAAGCTGTGTCCAAATGGTAGCAATTGCAGTGTTTTTAAGAGCAATTACTTCACCTTACTGAGTCAGTAACAGCTAGTATTTCATGATAGACTGCAAAAATTGAAAATGCTGGAAGTAGACTTGAATTTTATGGAGAACATTGCTTTGGTTTATGTAAAGTGTTATTTTGTATGCTTTATTTTAGTCACAGAATGCATTGACTTGAATCAAAGTAATTAAAGCTCCTTGCTACCACATGACATACATTTTGAAGTATATTTAATTTACATAGCATGTCTTTCAAACCCAAAAACATTTTACAATAGTAACAAAGTACACAATCAATAATAAAACAACCCACATCATGCACACACACAGTTTCCCAGAAATCTTTCCAGACCACAGTATGAAGTCACTTAGCTTGTCCTTAGCCATGGGGGAAAGAGCCAGGCTATGAGGCCTCATAGCTACAGTGTATCCTCACACAAGTGGCCAGCCCAGGCAGCCCCGTTGCTGCCATGTATTTGTAGCTCAAGTAGCCAGTCTGGGAAGACTCACAGCCCAGAAAGAGTCCTTAGCTGCTGGGAAGGGTCCCTCTCTGCCCAAGAGGCCTCGAAGCTTCAGTGTAGGGAAGCATCATTCGTCTCTGTGGTGCACCATAGCTCCAGCGTCCAGCCAAGGCAGCTTCATAGCCACAATGTAGCATAGCTCAAGCAGCCACCCTGGGTAGCCTCATAGTGTGGAAAGAGTCCTTAGCCACAGGGGGAAAGTCCTTCTCAGACTGGGGGTCTTTACAGCTGCAGCAGCTAGCCCAAGCAGCTTCATAGCTATGGTGTAGCATAGCTCTAGTGGCCAGTCTAGGCAGCTTTGTAACTGTCATGTAGCTTAAGTCTAGTGGCCAGTCTAGGCATCTTCATAGCTGTGGTGTAATGCAGCTCCAGCAGCCAGTCAAGGCAGGATCATAGCTGCGGTGCAACGCATGTACAGCAACCAGCCCAGGCAACTTCACAGCTGTGGTGTAGCGTAACTCCAGTGGCCAGTCTAGGCAGCTTCACGGCTGCAGTGTAGTGTAACTGCAGTGGCCAGTCTTGGCAGCTTCATGGCTGCAGTGTAGCATGGTTCAAGTGGCCAGTCTGTGAAGCCTTGAAACCTAGAAAGAGTCCTTAGGCATGGGTAAAGGTCCTGATCAGCCACATAGACCTCGTAGCTGGGATGATAGCATCACTTAAGCGGTCAGCCTGAAGGGACCCTGAGCCATGGAGGAAAGTCCCTATCAGCCACTTTCTAAGCAAGTTGGGGAACATCAAAACCACAAACAACACAAAACAAGCTAAACCAGTGTAAAGCCATATTGGCGTATTGACATTGACATACATAAATATTTATAAACGTGTATTTTAATAGGTATCATTTATAATCTGTATATTAAAGTGATGACAACCCAATGTTAAAATTGTCCTACGTCAACTTGACACCAGAGTTGACAAAAGCAGCCTTGATGACAGACGACACCTATAGGAAAAAGCCTTTCTGAATGTTTATGTAGGTCTTTGTCAGCTGCCATGAGGAGCTTATATAGATGTGACGTGGCCTTATGAACACTACCCTATCCATACTTTCTACAATGTGCAGATGATGGCTATTTTCAGCTTTTATTTTTTTAAACATGAGTATGTACTAATGCATGAAGCATATTTATTGACACCTTAAACATAGAAAGCTTTTAGCTCTTTACAGTATTTGAAGTGGGAAATAATGGCCAGGCTTCACTCTTTCAATCTTTTGTGTTGACCATCACGGCTGTATTAGCAAACATTTAAGGTAAGAGCCAATCAAAAGCTCTTTGTTTACAGAATGGAGAGGAAAAAAAAGAAATGCGCAAATGGCACTTAAGCGACGGCCTTCTCCTGATTGTACAACTGGCATGAGGCAATTTGCTCCAGGGGGACGACAGAATTGGTCATAACTTTGTGACTGTAACAGCCCGTTCATTGTGAAGCAAATGACTGACTCTGTGTTGGGTGAAGCTTCTCCCAGCGAGCACAAATCAGACGCCACGGGGGGCTGCGGGATGAGGAGCAACACAGCCGACCCTGCTTACACTCCAAATTACCCACATGGCCATGACTGAGCTGAATGGAGGTGGAGTGTATTGGTCATGTGTAGAATCTGAGAGACTAAAATAACAAATGTATTTTTTGAGTTGTGATTATGATTTGAAATATTGTAATTTGTGAACTGATTCCAAAATCTGGCATATCTCATTTCTAAGCAAGAGAGCAGTTGAGCCTAGGAAGAGGTGTGATTTTTGATCATACATATATATAAACAGATCTTAGCAATCTGTTTACTTGAAAGGTCAATTTTAGCCCTAAAGTAGCATTCAGTTTGTTATTTATATTATATTATATTATATTATATTACATTATATTATGTTATATTATATTATATTATATTATATTATATTATGTCATAAAGTTTAGCACATCACAGCCTTCTTTAGTCTCACCAGTTTGACAGAATTCCCAGTTTTGCATCATTGTTGTGTTTTCGTCCATCATTGTTGCATAACTACAATACCCAGCATGCATTGCACAAAAGTTATACATACCATTGGGAATCCACCAATCCCAATGAGATAAAGAAACCCATGGTATTTGGCTTCCTAGCAGTTGCACCAGCTATCTGGCTTCCTTTAGCATTCGCCAGCAAGAAGGAAAAAAAAAATCAAGCAAGGCAATTCAAAAGCTCCTCCCACCTTCAAGATACATCATAAGAAAGGGGTTTTCTTACCCTTTGAACCAGAAAATCTGACTCTGTTCTGGTACTGATATAGGATATTTTTGCAACTGTTTAATTTTGTCCTTCTTTAAATGTGTATTCAAATAAGTCATGTTTCGTTTAGGATTAAAACACTGAAATAATCCCTGTTTTATCATTTTAAAACATGTCCCACAAAGCCACAAAGAATGCTTGTACACAAGCAGGTGATGTTGCACATGATGACCACATTCCAAGGATATTCTTACGGTTAAAGCACAATGACAGGCCAAGAAAGCCAAGGCCACTAGTCAAACAGCTTATGTTCAACAATTAAATTATTACCAATATTAATAACAATTAAAAACTTCCAAGCAATGTAATTTTTAAATCTTGTGTTCATTACAGAATGTAGTGGATGTGTGTGGTCATATGTGTATATGTTTTATTTTATAGATTATCTGTTTGGAGTCATTAATTAACATCAGTGCAGAGACTCTCCGGCCTTAGTGCCACTGGTAACACTTGACCACTGCTACATAACTTTGAGCCAACCATGCCATAAATGTGTCATGATAGATTATGTACAATAATATAACAGACATATTACCATTACTAGTAGTTGTCATGATCATACTCAGATTGTGATTATTCCAGGTTTAGAAACTCAGTCTATGATTAATCCAGGTTTAGGTACTCAGTCTGTGAGTAATCCAGGCTTAGATAGGCAGGTTGTGATTAATCCAAGTTTAGATACTCAGACTGTGGTCAATTTAGGTTTAGATATTCAAGCAGTGATTAATCCAGGTTTACATATTGATGCTGTGAATGATCTATGTTGAGATACTCAAGCTGTGATTAATCCAGGTTTAGATACACAGGTTGTGATTAATCCAGATTTAGATGCTCAGGCTTTGATTAATTCAGATTTAGATGTTCAGGCTTTGATTAATCCAGGTTTTGATACTCAGGCTTTGATTAATCCAGATTTAGATGTTCAGGCTTTGATTAATCCAGGTTTAGATACTCAGACTGTGATTAATCTAGGTTTAGATACTTAGGCTGTGATCAATCCACCTATTAGACACTCAGACTTTGGTTAATCCAGATTTAGATACTTAAATTGTGATTAATCCAGGGTAGATTCTCAGACTACGATTAATCCATGTTTTGATACTCAGCTGGTGAACAATCCAGGTTTAGATTTTCAGGCTGTGATTAATCCAGGTTTAAATACTTAGGCTGTGATTAATCAAGATTTAGATATTCAGACTGTGATTAATCCAGGTTTAAATACTTAGGCTGTAATTAATACAGATTTGGATGTTCAAGCTGTGATTAATCCAGGTTTTGATACTCAGGTTGTGATTAATCCAGGTTTAGAAACTCAGACTGTGATCAATCCAGGTTTGGATATTCAGGCAGTGATTAATCTAGATTTAGATATCAACGCTGTGAATAATCTATGTTGAGAAATTCAAGATGTGATTCATCCAGGTGTACATACTCAGGCTGTTATTAATCCAGGTGTGGATGTTCACACTGTGATTAATCCAGGTCAAATTAGCCAGTTATAATTGTGTTCAGTTTAGTTTGTTACAGTCTTTATTATTACTTAGATAGGCTTTAATTTTACAGTACATCAGCTAGCAAGATGAGAGGTCCCCCAAAAAATTTTACTTACAGTCCCCAAAAGGCTAAATCCAGCTGTTTCTGTCTCCCAACAGCAAATACGCCAGAATTTATCACTTTGCCACTGCGTCACTAAGAAAGAATGTATTTGTGGACAGAGTATAGATTTAATTCTGGTCAATTCTGAGCACATCTGTAGAATCATACAGCTAACAACACTTTGTATCACTTCCTTCTGTACATGAAACCATCCGCCACAGGCCGCAACCGCATTTATTCATTACCATTTTAATACAACATCAGCTGCAGGTACATCGCTAAAGCAATCGGATCACGGCCTCAGGAAAGCTTTCCGATGCCTTCATTTCCTGAAAAGGTAGCATATGGCTACCTACTGGCCATGAGAGTTTGTTTTGACGATACCACAGGAACAAACAAACATGGGTATAAGAAACAGAAGCGGTAAAAGATCACAGCAGCTGGAGCACTGCGAGGGGTCAAAAGGTTTTGACGGCTGGACACACAGCGTCGGCAGGAGAGGCACGTAAACGTGTCTGACTCTAAATGAACCAATTCCCTTTATTATATGGCAGAAAGGTAGGAGTTATAACGGCTTCAATTAGTGCGGAGCCATAAAGCAAAGACAATGTATACGCAATTTCATTTCATTGAGCCGCCATCTGTTTATGGCTGTTGAGTGCACTGTAATATTTAGCTGTTTTCTTTTTATTGGTTTGTTTTCCTCACTTCTGACAACAACGTGAGCGATCGAGCCTCGCCCTCTCTTTCTCTCCCTCTCTCTCCTGTTTATGCCTCTTGTTTTCGCTTTCTTGGTGCGTTTACAGGCTCTGTGCACACTCCTTATGGCACATAGGCCTATGTTTATGATCCCATCATATACGCCACATAAACACAAACTAAGTGCAGCGATGACTGCGAAGAAAAAGCCACTTTCCGAGGAAAAAAAGACAGGAAAAACTCTACATAGCCCACGTGACTGAGCTTAATTTTCCATCCACGTTAACTCAGCGGGCCGCCAGGTCCAGAAGCCCCTCAAAGATGCGACGACGGGGCCCAAGCACACATTACAGGATTAGGAGTCCCTTTGTAATTGATTATAAAAATCAATTCATCTGTCCCTAATACTGCCTGAATGGTTCCCCAGTAAGCCCTCACGCAACAGCCTGGTTTGGTCACTTGTGCTAACGCTTTTAAAAAGAAGTGGGCCATTGGGGGAAGGATGGGGACAGGGGGAGGGGCCTGCACCCCCCCATCCGGTCTCAGGGGTATCATCTCTGCCGTTTTCTGCTCTCTCGCTGGGGGAGCCGCCATATGGGAACTCCAATCCCTCCCTTTTTTATCACTTCTTCTCCACTTATTGTCATTGTTATACTTGCTGGCTTTTTCATTTTTTCTACTTTTTTATTTATTTTTTATTTTTTTTCTTGAAGAATAATCAAATGTTGATGGCTCAGTTCAAATGGACCATTAAATATCGGAGAGTGCTGTACTGGGACAGATTTCCACGGAGCGTTTCCGAGGCAGGAGCCCGGCAGTCTGCTGCTTTCCCCCAGCCCGGCCGCTAATTTGATTATAATATAGTCATCTCCGAAGATTACAGCTATTCAATTAAATATTCTAATTAACCCAAAGTATTAGGCAAATGATGCTAATTACAAATATTCTCTGGAGAGCGGCCGTGATGAAGGCCCTAAGCCGGGAGAATGATACTTCAACTCACTCTCTCGGATCATGATGTCCTATATCATAGGCTCGGCTAATATCAAATTCCCGGCTAATTTGCCTAAACCTCATTTGTTTAATGGCATTAGCATTTTGTTTGAAATCGTAATAAACGCAACATCCTGATCTTCAGTGCACACTTGGGGTGGCTTAGTGCTGCTGTTTACTAAAGCAGCGCACGCACACACACACACGCGCACACACACGCGCGCGCACACAAACACAGACGCACACACACACACACAAACGCTCATATACACACACTCACACCCGCAGGAATTAAAAATACTCCCTTATTTCCTTTAAAAAGCATGCTCTCTCTCCCTCTCTCTCTCTCTCTCTTTCTCTCCTCTCTTTCTGTCTGTCATTCTCTCCTCTGTCTTTTTCTTTTCCGCTCTCTCTCACATTTCACTTTATTCTTCTTTCCTTTCTATTTCTCTCTCTCTCTGCTCTCTTTATCTTTCTTCATATCTTTTCCACTCTCTTTCTCCTTCTCTATTTATCTCTCTCTTTCCTCTCTCTCTCTCTCTCTCTCTCTCTCTCTCTTTCTCTCTCTCTCATTTGACTTTATTCTTTTCTGCTTTCTCTCTGTCTATTTATCTCTCTCTGCTGTCATATTCTTTCTTTATATCTCTTTCCTCTCTCTCACTTTTTTCTCTCTCTCTTTCACTCTTAATCTCTATCTCTTTTTCTCTCCTCTCTGTCCGTTTTCTTTCCTCTCCCTCTTAGTCTCTCTTTCCTCCTCTTCTTTCTGTCCTCTCTCCATTCTCTCCTTCATCTTTTTCTCTCTATTTTTTTTACTCTCTTTCCTCTCTCTTGGTCTCTTTCTCCTTTGGCTCTCCTCTCTCATCCCTCTCTTTTTCTCTGTTCTGTTTCTTCATGTTTCATCCAATCTTTCCTCCTCTCTCTTTTTCTTCTCTACCTCTCAATTTCCTCCTTTCACATTTCTCCTGCTCTCTTTCTTTCTTTCATTTTCATTTTTCTCTCTTCTCTTATCTTGTTTACATTTATTCTCCTCTGTCTCTTTGTCTCTTTCATCCTCTCTTTTTCCTTTCTTTTTCTTTCTCTGTCTTCCTATGCCTCCCCCTTTCTTCTTTTCTCTCCTCTTTCCCTGTATTCCTCTGTCCTTCTTCAGTCTCGCTCTATCATTCCCTTTCTTGCTGTCTCCTTCCTCTCTTTTTCTCTCATTCTTCCCTTTGCACTCTCTGTCTCGTTCCTTCTTCTCTTTACTTGTCTTTTTTCCTGTCTCTCTCTTTTCCATCTCTTTTGTTTTCTCTTTCCTCCCTTCTCTCTTCATTTTTATGATCTCTCCCTGTCTCCTTCTCTTTCTTTCCTCTTCTTCTGCAGATGTTTTATTTTTGCCATTATAAAATTAATTTGCATTAATTTCAGCATCACGTTTTAATTCCATCTGTGATGTAGATCATAATTGCAGATTTGTTTCTTTATGATGCTGTTGGAGAGGCCAGTGTTACTCAGCTGCCTTCTTTTATCCTCAAAAATGGAGTTGGAAGAAGAAAAAAAAGGCAGAGAGAGAGAGAGAGAGAAAGACAGAGAGAGAGAGAGAGAAACCAAACCCTATTCAATGATGAGAGAGCCTCTCTCGCCACAGCAGGCCTGAGAAGAAAAAAGTTTACAACTCCCAAAGTCCTGGAAACATCATATCTGACAAAAGGCCGGGCTCGGCGATCCTGCCTGTGGAAATGTCTGAGTGCCCTGTGCCTGATTACTTTATATTCATAGTTTTCCCACTCCCAGGTCCTGAATATGTCATGTGCATAATGCTCCCTTCTCAATGTGCCATTGTAGTCACTCCCGGCAACGTGTTTCAATAAGGCAATTTTCTCACTGCCTAAGAACATCAGTGGGGCGCCACTCCAAACAAAGACAGAGTATGACATCTTATCCAAGCATGCATCTGCAGGACAAAACTATACTTTATTAAAGGAAAATAGGATTTCACAACTGTTTTGACAAGCGGGCCATGGGGCGGGGGGGTCTCTCATGAGCTGGGGGTGACCAGGGGGGGAGTGTTACACCGAAGCAGCGATAGAGAGAGAGAGAGAGAGAGAGAGAGAGAGAGAGAGAGAGGAGCTCTAGCAGCTGAGTCAAACGGAGCAGGATTATATCTCTGAACTACCAGTGAAGTGTGGGAAAAATGTTCCTGAATACAAACACTAGAGTCCAGCACAAAGAGCCCACCACTCAGGCCCACAGAACAGCATCCCCAGTCCAATCAGCAATGGCACGCAGCTACTTATTTAACTCTAATTACAGGCCAATATCATTTGTTCACATTAAAAAACATGTTTTATTTGCCCTTTTCCTCAAAAAAAGATACATATATGTGTGTGTATATATATATATATATATATATATATATATATACATTTTTCAGATTTGACACAATTTGAAAATGCCTGTTGCCCTTTATGTTATGTATAAATTTGGCCCCAAAAAATCTGGTTCCATTGACTTAAATTAAAAGTAAAGAATGTTGTTTACTTTTCCTGTAAAGTTACCATTTTGGAGATACAAGGTTTTGTTCCCACAACAGCAATGCATATATATTCCAACTCATTTTATTCCAACTGCAAGTCCTTAATACAACGACAAGTGCATTTGTTTATCATGCATGATGAATGAATGTTACTTATAACAACTATTTTTGGGTTAAACTTAAACAAAGCTATTGTCTAAATGGGGGGCTAGCAAGGATGGGGAGGATGTAAAGAGGGTGTAGAAAATAAAGACAGGAGGGTTAAAGAAAGAAATCAGTTATGTTTGATAATGAATGAAAGATTAATAATCAGCTTCAATATTAAGGAGCCCTTTATGATTGTATTGCACACAGCAGAACTCATGCATTTTCAATTGTGCAAAAATGGTAAAGCAGTACAATATAAAACATTGAAGTAGAATAACACAAGTCCACAAAATTAAGTCCACAATTTGCCTGGATTGCACACAAACCTATTATTACACATGTGAATTTATTGTCCATTTATTGTAATTAATATTGCAATTATAATTAGTCATAAGTGTTGGCATTATAAAGTTATAACTGACCTTTTAAAAATCATATTACACATCTTGTCCCTTAACCGTTTAAAAGACCAAGCACTACCACTGGGCCCAAAGTTGTATTACACACGTCTATGACCTAAGAATATCTCAGCCAGTTTGCACTGTAATTACCCCTGTAATTACTGAATAATAAGCCTTAGTTTCAAGCCTGGGATTTTAAGGGGTTAATTACAAATGTGTAATAGGATGAACTGTGGTTTTGTCAACAAGACTTTCTGATTGTAACAGATGTCATATTATAGAATGGTTTAAAAGCTAGATCATTTGGTTGGCCTTTTCTGTGCAGATGCACTGTAATAACTCAAAATGCAGGTCACCTCCTGTTACAATCAGAAAAGTCTTGCTGGAAAAGAAACAGCAGTTCATACGTTATTACACATGTGTATTTACATGCTGTACTACTGTAATCCATCTTTAACAGTGAATACATAACCAGTAGCTACATTAATGTTGCATGTATTGTTTATGTACAACTTCACTGTTAATAGAGACACTATACACTGTGAAACAGCTATCAGTGCACTTAGTTACTAATTGCTAAGTACTTAATCAGTTACTAAGTAATAACTAACACTTAACATATCTTTAATGAATGATCAAACAACTTAGTAACAATATAATGATTTAATCATTTGTGACCCTTCATGTAAAGTGTTACCACATCTAAGAATATTTGAAGTGACCACATCAGGATCGAAGAGGATATTTAATCAAGTGCTTACTATAAACTATATTGTTTAAGTTAATAACTATAATTTTTCACATATTTAAAATTTAAGAATACAATCTGAGTAATTTGTTTAAAAAGACAAGTCAGTAAATTCATCAGGAGAAGAGAGGTGACTGTTACGGTACAGTCAACTTGTAAAGGCTGCAGAAATTGGTAATAATTGATGATAATATGTGTCATAAGTAGTTGTTATAATGATGTAATGTACTGATAAGCTAAATGCCAGTAAATAACAGTATATCAGTTCATAGACCGCCCCATTCCACCCCCACCCCTGAAAATGTCCTTGTAGGCTTCACTGCCCACACCCTCACAAAACACAAAAAATAACAAAGTAAATAACTAAAGAAAGAAATTATAGACCTGAAAAATAGCTTTAATAATTGGTTCATGTTTGTTTTTTCATTTTAAACAGCACTGATTTTTCTTTTTTTTTTTTCTCAATTAATGGGCAATAGCCTAATTATTTCTGCACAATTTTGGAGTTGGGGCTTTTAATTATTTTAAAATGTAGTGGCAGGGTATAAGCTGAGGGCTTTTATTTTAAGTATTTAGTCACTGTATGTTCAAAAGCTAGTAATTCATCTGATTTTGTATCTGCAGAAAACTCTTTCCAGCCTTTCTGAGCCTTGTGGTTTGAGGCCCCCCGAGGTCCCTGGCAGTCAGAGGCCCCTGAACACTGGCCCCACTAGCCCATCATGCTAACTGACTCCTACTCAAATTCATTCACGATTAGCAACTTTAGCACTTTTGGGTAGTGCTGCTTGAAAGTGATGGCATCTGAGGCTGAGCCTAAGCAGCTAACCCTGCAGCTGGAGCGACTGAAGGACACACAGCGGAGAAGCCCAGCGCGTCATTGTGCACATAGGCCTGCGGATCATTACGAATTATCAATGTCATA